>NW_003852704.1:75719-82305 GCF_000181295.1 Otolemur garnettii
TTAAGTTGTTGACTTCCTCTCTTTCTGTTATTTTGAGGAAGGCTTGCAGCGCTATAAGTTTCCCTCTGAGTATCCCAGAGGTTCTGATAGTTCATGTCTTCCTTATAGTTTTCTTCCAAAAATTTGGTAATATCCTTCTTAATCTCATCTATGACCCAGCTATCATTTAGCATGAGGTTATTTAGTTTCCATGTTTTTGTACGAATATGCAGATTCCTGTTGTTATTGATTTCAAATTTATTCCATTATGGTCCGAGAAAATACAAGGAATGATGTCTATTCTTTTAAATTTTCTGAGGTTAGACTTATGACCTAATATGTCATCAATTTTGGGATGACGAGAAGAATGTATACTCAGTTTTGTTAGGATAAAATGTTCTGTAGATGTCTGTTACATCTAAATGTTGAATGGTTAAGTTTAAGTCTAAAATTTCTTTGCTTAGCTTCTTAATGGAGGATCTATCCAACACTGCCAAAGGGGTGTTAAAATCTCTGACTATTATGGTGCTGGAGGAAATCACATTGCTCATGTCTATTAAAGTGTCTCTTATAAATTGAGGTGCATTCTGATTGGGTGAATAAATGTTAATAATTGAAATCTCATCATGTTGAGTGTTGCCCTTAACAAATATGAAGTGACCATTTTTATCTTTCCTTACTTTTGTTGGTTTAAAGCCCTATTGTATCTGTGAATAAAATTGCAATTGCTTTTTTCTGATTTCCATTTGCCTGAATTATAGATGACCATCCCTTCACCCTCAGTCTGTTTATCTTTTAAGGTAAAGTGAGATTCTTGAATGCAGCAGATGTCTGGCCAGAGTTTTTGTATCCAGTCCACCAACCTGTACCTCTTTAGAGGGCAATGTAAGCCATTCATATTAATTGAGAGTATTTATAAGCCAGAAAGCATTTTGGGTATTGAGTTTTTCAAAAGTCCAGTGGACAGTTTTAATCCTTTTGCCATTGTGGAAGTTGGAACTTGATTAAAAGTTTCTGCGTGAGTTCACTTTGGTGGTGGAGGATTGTGCTGTTCATTATGGAGGATAGATCTGAGAATATCCTGGAGAGCTGGTTTAGTTATGGCAAATTTCTTCAACATGTGCATGTCATTAAAGTATTCAATTTCTCCACCATAGATGAAACTCACTTTAGCTGGATACAGGATCCTGGGTTGAAAGTTATTTTGTTTAAGGAGATTAAAGGTTGATGACCACCCTCTTCTAGCTTGAAAAATTTCAGCAGAGAGATCTGTAGTCATTCTAATATTCTTACCCTTGTAGATTATGGTTTTCTTACATCTGTATGCTTGCAGAATTTTCTCCTTCATATTAATTTTGGCAAAGCTAATTACAATGTGTCTGTGAGAATTCTTATTTGGGTTGAGTCATGCCAGTGTTCTGAAACTGTCTGCTACCTGAATTTCAGAATCTCTTGGCATGTCTGAAAAATTCTCTTTATCTCATGATGTAAAGCATGTGTATCCTTCACAGCTACCTCATTACTTTCAGGAATTCCTATAAGGAGAATATTATATCTCTTTGAATTATCCCTGAGCTCTCTGATAGAATGATCCATTTTTGTTCTCCACTTATTTTCTTCTTTGAGCATTTGGGAGTGAAGACAAAAGCTTTGTCTTCAATATCAGAGATCCTTTCTTCTGCCTGCTCCATTCTGTTACTGAGGGATTCTATTGTATTTCTCAGATCTTTGAGGGTTGCAAGTTCTTGCCTCAATGTGTCAAAATATTTGGTAATTTTTGTCTTTGAATTCAATGAATTCTTGAGACATCTTTTGAATTACTCCTTGAAATTCTAATTTCATCTTTACCTCCATTCTGTTGATCTTATTCACTATCCAAATTCTGAACTCTATTTCTGACATCTCAGCCATTTGTGTGTGAATGGGATCTTGTGCTGTGTCTGACAGAAAACTTGGGGGAGTTTATTTACTCTGATTATTCATGTTGCCAGAGTTTTTCCGCTGATTCCACCTCATGATAGTTTTTCACCATTGGCTAGATGGGCAGGTAAGATGAAATTGGATTGGGAGTTCCTGGAATTGTGGTTAACCATCATCCTTTGGGACTGATGACTTCAGCTTTTTCCCCTATCACTTTGCAAAGACCTGTATAGTATTACAGTCTGTGGCTGAGGAAACCTGCTTGATGTGGTGGGGTTCGGTGGCTCTGTCTTGTATTTAGCTGGTTCGTGTCCGAGCCTAGTAGATCAGTGACTCTGGTGAAGTCTTAGCTGTGGAGAAATAAAGCAACTAAGACAGCTCACCCCCCATGGACAACAACTGGAAGAGGAAAATCAACCATTCCCACTATCACACAACCAGGGTACTACCAGAGAGGGTCCTTGGGTGATTGACTCAGGTTAGGAGTTCCAAACCAATTGGACCCAGTAAGTATGAACTCTGAAGTGGGAAATCTTGAAAGGTCTCCAGCAACTAGATGGCAGAGGTCTATTGGCTGCTCAAATCTGGCTCGCTCTGGTGCTCTGTGGAGTCAGAAAGGCCCACCTGGTAGCAGAGTTGAACCTGGACATGGTATCTCTTTCTTCACTTTGCTCCTCTTCCATGCCTAGTCACTGATGACCCCACAGGGCTGAGGTCCTGCTCCCTCCAATAAGCAGATGTGCCAGGGCTTTGTGCCTGTTGGAATCAAAGGAAGGTCAATGCCCCTGTGGCCTGGCCACTACCATCTGCCACCAGCTGGCTGGGGCTGATGAAGCCTGCCTGTCTCGGGTACTCAATAGCCACTGGTGAGTCTTCCACTTGAACTCAGTCTAATCATGAGGGTAACAAGTCAGCAAATGCTTTTCTCCATCAGCCACCATGCCTTTGCCTCAGTCGCTCTGCAGCACCAGATTCCCCATAGAGTGAGTTCTGGTTTCTTCTGGCAGTCCTCAGAGTTGGGGAGATGTCTCTTCAAGATTAGACCCTAGTAGGATCACTCTATTATTGCTAAATCTTTGTGGGAAATGACCCTGAGCAGCTCCCAGGTGACTGCCATGGCCAGGGAGATCTGGCTGTAAGAGCAGCTCCCGGAGCATGGGTCACACGGATCTAACAGCAGGGTGGGGGATGCTGCACATGGTTCTGGCAGTGCCTGGTGCCTGGTGACTTTTGCAAGGAGAGTGCTCAGCTTACAATTCTGGCCAGGCTGGGTGCTGTGTGGAGGCTGCTGCAGGCTGGGGGGCAGAACACAGGACGTGAGGCTCTGGCTCAGGGGTGTGCATGGGGCACTTGGTCCGGCAGGGCAGGGGGCACAGCTCATGAGCCTCCTCCCGCAGTCTCTGCAGGGGTTAGGCTTCTGGTTCATCAGGTAAGAGGGGGAAGGGTGGACTAGAAGTTTAGAATGGCAGGGAAAACACTATTTCAATTTTTCTGCCTGGCAAGAGAATGCTCAGGGTCACAACAGGATCCCTCTGGGGAAACCTCCTATAGCTGTCACCCATGAAGTGAGAAAAAAGGTCCTCAGTTCACCATGTGCCTGGAGAAAACCTACAGGAGCAAACAAAGAGACAAAGAAATAAAAAAAATGAATTTCTTGGGGGGGGAGATGGACACTTTTCCTTTGGGATGAATTTTGTACCTGAAGTTTGCTTTCTTGGAGTTGCAGCTTGCCTCAGCAGAGGTGACCTGCAATTATCACTCTTCTCTCCTGGCTTGGCTTCCAGTCTTCAGCTTAATTGGGTACTTTCTAGACATTATCCTTCCCTCTGGATGGGAGCTTCTGTCAGAGGCTGGCTCCAGTTGGCCATCTTGCCCCTCCCCCTAGTTTAGCCTTATTAAAGGAATTTCTGTTTGTGTAAAAAATTTAAAATACTCAGAAAATTAAAAATAAGAAAAGCAATAACTCATATTCTCATCATCCAGAAATAATGATTGTTAAAAGATTGACAATATCTACTTTTAGTCATTTTTCTAAGCAAAAGTACACTAAAGAATCAAATTTTTAATCCTATATATTATGGCATTATTTCCTTTTCTGCTTTTTATGTTTTTTTTTCTGTGAACAATTTTTTTTAATTAAATCACGATTGTATACAATAATGCATTTATGGGGTACAATGTGCTTTTTTTTTTTAAGATTATAAGCAACAGATTTATTTGTCATGGTTCTGGAGGCTAGCAGTACAAGTTTAAGGCAGATTCAGTGATAGGTGAGAGCTCAATTCTAGGTCCTTACATGGTGCTTTCTTGCTGCATCCTGGAATGCTGGTGGACCTAAAATGTGCTGATTTTATATACAATTTGTAATACTTTCATCAAGCTAGTTAACATAGCCTTCACCTCCTTTTCTGCCTTTTAAACATAAAGATATAATAAAATTTCTTCAACAAGAACTACAATGGGGCCATTGTATTGTATCCTAAGAATATACAAAATTTCAATTTTGTTGTTTTGGGAAACTTAACAAAGTTTACAGTTTTTTTGCCAAATAAAATAACGCTGTAGTTTATATTTTAGTAGCAATTTGGGTAACAAATATTAGAGTTGAAGCTGTGGGTGTCATATAACCTTGAAGGGTATCTTGATTTATATATTTGAGAGAAGCTCTTACCTTTGTGTTGTTAAAGGAGACATGTATATTGCTGGACTAGTTTATACACAGCTCACTGTGTGTCAGTAGAGGGTTATATAATAGATTGTGGTTTGTTTACACCATGCAATAATATATAGACTTGCACAGTGAGTATAGGACACAGTAAGTAGAGTACAGTTGAGTGTGCATTGAACAAACTACATCTATATTGAGGTAATGTGGATGGATCCCTAAAACTTAAGGTTAGGATCCAGAGGAAAGGGGAAAAAGGATTCATAGTATATAATTAAAAAAAAATTTTAAACATAAATTTGCCATACATACATTGTTCATGGATGTCTCAGCAGTGTATCTCCCCACCCAACAGCCTTCCCCACTGATGCTAGAGCCAAAATATCTATGTTCTTTTCTAAAGCGAGTCCTCCTTTTGTACACAAGGTCAGAGCCTGTTACCCTGCACAGGATCTGTGCTCGAATGACTCTCCCCACCACATTCTGCACTGTCCATTTTTCCTATTCTCTTCCAACTAACTTCCACCATTTAAAAAGCAAAACAAAAACTCTCTAAATCCCTCTTGTACTAGCATAATTGTCTATTACCTTTTAACGGGATATGTCATTAAGTGTATTGCTTATTGTACATCTCCCCCTAAGTTGAAAGTAAGCTCTAGCTGCATCAGAGCAAGGATTGCTGTCTCTTTGTTCAGAGATGTATCTCAGACAGGTGGAACAAACTCTAGTTCAAACAGTTGGTTTTGACCAAGGCTGGCAAGTGAGACACATAAAAACATGGATACATCCTAGGTATGATGACCAACAACTTCAGAAGAGGGGATCCTTGGAGGGTGTAGGAACGAGGAAAACTCAGAGAGCTTTAGCTATTCACAATACAGTAGAACCTCCATTGTTGACCACCCCTCTACACTGATCCCCTCCTTAAGCTGAGTTAGTTGTCACAGAACAGACATGCACCAGTGTATGTATGGTGGGCCTAGTTATTTTTTTTTTTATTTCTTATAGCATAACTGTGTACATTAATGCAATCATGGGTTACAGTGTGCTGTTTTCATACACATTTCGAAATACTCTCATCAAGCTGTTTAACATAACCTTCATGTCATTTTCTTAGCTATTGAGTTAAAACATTCATACTCTGCTTTTAGAAAGATTCACTTGTACCCTTGTAAGATAAACCATAGAGGTGACCCCACCAATCTCCCTCCCTTCCCCCATCCACCCCTCTCACCTCCCACTCCCATCCCCTACCCATATTCCTAAGGCCATAATTAGGTTATGACATTCCTATAAAAGCTATGAATTAGTTTCAGAATAGGGCTGTGTACACTGGATACTTTTTCTTCCATTCTTGAGATACTTTGCTAAGAAGAACATTTTCCAATTCCATCCATATAAACATGAAGGAGGTAAAGTCTCCATCTTTCTTTATTTTTTAACTTGTTTATGTGCTGAATTATATTTATAGATTTACATATATTGAACCAGCCTTGATACCCTGGGGTAAAACCCACTTGGTCGTGGTGTATAATTTGTTTGACGTGTTGCTGGATTCTGTTGGTTAGGATTTTGTTGAATATTTTCACATCAATATTCATTAGTGATATTGGTCTATAATTTTCTTTTTTTGTTGGGTCTTTTCCTGGTTTGGGGATCAGGGTGATGTTAGCTTTATAGAATGTGTTGGGTAGTATTCCATCTTTTTCTGTGTTTTGGAAAATGTTGAGTAAGTAAGAGGTAAGTAAGAGGTACTAGTTCCTCTTTAAAAGTTTGGTAGAATTCTGATGTGAAGCCATCTGGTCCTGGGCTTTTCTTTTTAGAGAGATTTTGTATAGTTGATGCTATTTCAGAGATTGATATAGGTCTGTTCAAAATTTCCACTGCATTCTGGCTAAATCTTGGGAGATGACGTGCTTCCAATTATTGGTCAATTTCCTTCAGATTCTCATATTTCAGGGAATAAAGTTTCTTGTAATATTCATTAAGGATTTTTTTAATTTCTAAAGGGTCTGTTGTTAC
>NW_003852704.1:84063-86605 GCF_000181295.1 Otolemur garnettii
CAGAGAGATCTGCAGTTATTCTATTATTCTTCCCCTTGTAGGTTATGGTTTTCTTATGTCTCGCTTCTTTCAAGATTTTCTCTTTCATATTCACTTTAGTGAAGTTAATTATAATGTGTCTGGGGATGTCCCCATGATTATTTTACCCCATTTGGCTTTTCCCCTTGAGATTTGTCAAGGACCCGTATGGTGTTACAGCCTGAAAGACTGGGGACCTGCTTGGTGTGATGGGGTGTAAGTGGCTCTGTCTTATTTTCAGCTGGTCTCTGTCCTACCCTAGTGATTCAGTTTCTCTTTGTTGAAGTCTCAGCTGTGGAGAATACCAGCAATTAAATCACCCCACCCTCCATAAACAACAATTGGGCAAGGAAAATCAAACCTTCCCTCAACCATACACCCACGCTGCCCCTTTGAATAGTCCCTGGGTGGTCTCCCCAGTTTAAGAGGTCCAAATCAGTTGTCCCAGTCAGAATCCATTTCAGGTGGAAAAGGTCAAATGTTTCTGGCAGCTAGATAAGTGGGGGTCTGCTCGCATCTCAGATATAACTTGCTCCAGTGCTCCGTGAAGGCAAAGGGACCCACCCAGCAGATGAGTTAGTCTGGGAAGGTTAGTACCTCCTTCCCCACCTTGCACCCAGTCACTGGTAATCCCCTAGGTCTGTGACCCTATTCACTCCAGTAGGCAACTGCTCCTGGGTTTGTCACTGCCAAAATCACCCTGGAATCTGTGTCTGGCAGGGGGGCCTTGAGTGTTTGAATTAGGCCCTGAACATTCTCTCAATTCCAGCCCTAGCCTTCTGTTGCAGCTAGATTCCTCTGCAAGTCAAAGGCTGCTACTGCTGAGGAGCAACTCAACCCTGGGCAGCAGTTAGAGTTTACACTCAGGTGTCAATCCCTGCCTATGCCCACCCATTTCCTTTGTCTCAGCATTCCCTTGAAGGTGAGGTGCTCATTGGGAAATCTGAGTCTAGTCTGGCAGGGGAAGAATTTATGCTTTGAAAGTTGTGACCGTTATAGCCTCACACCTTCTGTCCAGTCTAAATTCTTCTGCAACTCAGAGGCTTTCTAGAGCTGGTGGATAACTCAGCTCTAAGCCTGAAGCAAATTAGAGTTTACAATCAGGTGTCAATTCCACCCTCTGCCCGCCCACTGCTTTTGTGTCAGCTACTCCCCCGAGGGCTGGTGCTAATTGTCTCTTTACTTACAAAAGTTACCAAGTCCATTTGTTCAGCCTGTGGCTTCTGCCCAGAACCTCTTGGTTGCCCAGAGAGACGAGGCTTGCCTATCTGGAATGGTGTCAGTTCGCAGCTCAGGATGCCACCGCTGCTATATGGCTTCCTCCGATCCAACCTTCCTCTCCTCACTCCTGTGCCACAGTCAACACAGAGCAGCACCAGCCCTTTCCCCCTCCACTTCTCTCAAGGAGATGCCCAAGAATCTGGACTCCACAGGTAAAAAACCTCCAGACCTTCAAGAGGGTAAGTGGAGACTCCTCAGAGTTCAATGTTGCAGGTGGGGACTATATACAGTTTTATACAGTTTTACAGTTTTATGCCTGGCAGGAGGGTGCCATGGCACACCAGCAGGGGTAGGAGGTCCAGTTTTTAGGGGGTCTCTCTTGTGGGACGTTTGAACTCTGCTCGCTTGTTTGCATGGAGTAAACTGTGAGCCCTTCTTGTGGGGGGAGGGGGCTCCCATCTGCTTGGTGGTGGATTTTGTACCTTTTGATTGTATTTTTGGGGTTGCAGCTCACCTCAGGAAGGTTGAAGTGCACTCTTCAATCTTCTCTCTTGGCTCCGCTCCAAACCCGGGCCTAGTTCTTTATGTTGACCACATCTGTATGTTGACCAGCTTGTTACAGTCCCTTGGTGGGGGGTCAACTTATAGAGGCTCTACTATAATGTATTTGTTAAATACATTATACATGTATACATTAAAATACTATAATGTATTTGTTAAAATAAAAAAGTAAAAGAAAGCCCTTTAGAAAAGATGATGTAATTTCAATCCTTGTTAAGGCAGGATTTAATTTCTTTTGTATTTTTAGCATATTCCTACATAAAAAATAAAGATATTGTAATGAATATCTTTGTACATTAAACTTCCTATTTTCTATTATTTCCCAGAGATGAACTCAAGTTTAAGGAACTCAAATTTAAGAATGCAAAGACATTGAGATTCATGATACACATTAACCAACAGTGTATGAGAGACTTGTTCTACCCCGACCTTGCTAGGCATAAATAGAATAATTGCTATCCTGTATAGAGTGCTTATGAGAGACAGGCATCCTTACTTTATACAAGCTAAGTAATCTTTCTAACAACTCTCTAAAATTGGCACTATTTACTACCCACCTTTTGGAAGAGGAAGTCAAAGCACACAGACATAAATTGGCTTGTCCAAGTCACTCAGCTTAAAAATGGCAGAACCAGTACTTAAATTCATATCTGTGTCCCACCAAAGTTATATCCTTAACTAGGGAATCAAAAAACTTTGCAAATATTATATGTGAAAAATTATCTCATGGTTTTGGACAAAT
>NW_003852704.1:86649-104237 GCF_000181295.1 Otolemur garnettii
AAAAAATGTTACTTCAAAACAGGTGTTTCTATCCATTAATTTTCTCTGGAACTCAGTGAGCCATTTTAAACAATATTCTGAGGTTTGCTTTCACTTTTATTTCTGTTTTTTCCTTCTTTTTCAATTGCTCTAGCTATTTTCCTTAATATCCATTATTTTCTTTCATTCTATAGTATCTCTATTTTCTTGTTCTCCATACTTTTGAAAAACTTATAAAGTTTTCCTCCTATGAGACTGATTTGACTTTCTTTTGTTTTGTTTCAAACAATTTCTAATGTAGGTTTAAAGCCTAACAATTTAATGCCTTCTAAATCCATCTTTGTCTTGGCCTAGTCCTCTTCTTTTTCAGATTTTAGAGTTTTAGCTTTATCCTGCCTTTCAGTCACATCACCTGACTGTCCCCTGATGGCTCTCTGCATTTCTTTATGGAGATGTCTGCCTATATTTTATAGAAGATGTCAAATGCTAAAAATGATTTTGCTTCTGTTTTCTGTGGAAAGTTGTTTCAAACATCATCCCACCCCCTGGATCATCAGGATGGTATTTCCTTCTCCTTGTTATGCTTTATTTTTCCATAGGTTCCTTTGATTTCTTTTTATGTGTGAATCACAAATGTGAAGCAATTTATTCAATTGATCTTGACTTCTGTTCATGTTCTTGACTTCTCAGGTTTGCAGCTGGGCAGCCAGCTGTATGGACTAGATTTCAGAACATTGGATTTAGCAATTTTTCTTGAGTAAACCTAGTTGTCCCTGGATGAGATATTTGTTTACCATCACCTCTCTGTATTGCCCCATATTTGGCTTCCCTGGAATGCAGAAGCCATGATTTCACTAATTGCATTTCTTTTTATGCAACTGCTGCCCCTATTTTTTAATCTTTAAGATTTTGCTCACAGATGCTTTAAGTTTTTGAAATTCAATGAAGGCTTCAAATATTCCTTTTTTTTTTTTTTGGTCAAAAAAATAAGAGCATTTATTAACTGACATAATAAATACTTTGTCCAGAGATGAAGTGAGTTTCAGAAATGGTGGATCCAGCAACTCAACCCTGATTATTTTTTTATTTTTTAGACAGAATCTTACTTTGTCACCCTCAGTAGTGTGCCATGGTGTAATAGCTCACAGCAACCTCAAATTCTTGGGCTTCAAGTAATTCTCTTGTTTCAACCTCCCTGGTAGCTGGGACTATAGGTGCCTACCAGCTATTTTTAAGAGAAAGAGTCTTCCTCTTGCTCAGGCTGGTCTTGAGCTCTGAGGTCAGGAAATCCACCTGCCTTGGTCTCACAGAGTGGTAAGCTTATAGGTGGAAACAACCATGCTGGGAACCACCATGCCAGGCCCCAACCCTGTTACCAAAGATTCACCTTCTTTCTGCTACTCAGCTCTGCCTTGCTCCATTTCATAAAGTGGTTGCCTCCTAGTTTTTAAAATAATTACCAGCAGGAAAAGGGGATCTGTTTTTTTGGTCCGTTTAATGGGAAGGAGGAAAATAACCTCTCCCCTACCATGGAAAGTACATCTTTCTCTTGAGTCTAACTTGAGTCTAAACTTTAGGTCACCTGCCCACCTCTGGATCAATAATGTCCAGGGATATTATTGATCACTGCTAGATCCACCAGTTCTGAAACTCACTTCATGTCTGGACTACCTATCATGTCAGTTAATAAATGTTCTTATTTTTGACAAAAATGAGGCCTGTGCTTATGGGCTTAGAACAGGGACTCACTGCCCATAGTTCAAATCCAGTTAGGCATCAAGCCAAGAATGGTTTTTACATTTTTAAATGGCTACATTTAAATGGTTATATAGATACCCACATAGAAGCTTTCATGCTGTCTATTAGACTTCAAATTCTCAAATATTTACAATTTAGTCCTTTACAAAAAATTTGCCAAGCTCTGGCTTAGCAGGGCTATCCCTGAAGCTGGGGATTTGTTTGACTTTCTTTAGTTTGCTGGGAGCTGTAATCTCTTAATTGTTACAAAGAGATGAATGGTGAGAACTCTCGCTTACACTCTCCTACTCACTTCTCCCCATTTATAAAGGGAGATAGAGCTTCAAAAATTTTTAGCTGATATAGCCTTGGACCTCTTTCTGGGGACATGGACAGCCTAGGTACAAAATGTCTTCTTGCATGGTTCATGGCAGGTGAGATACAGTTATTTCATGAGAGAAGCTGCAGTTAAATCTCCATATATTTTTCTTGATAAAGAGCTACTAAATTTGTAGACAGAAAGTTTTCCTAATTAAAAAAAAATTAGTAAATTTAGGGAGTAAGTTGTTTTTGTTACACAGATGAGTTATATAGTGGAGAAGTTAGGGATTTGAGCATAGCTGTTACCTGACAATACGTTGTACCTGACAGGTAATTTTTGATCCCTCACCAGCCTCCTGACCACCCTACTTCTGAATCTCTAAAGTCCTTATGCCACACTTAAAATTTTTTTTAATTAAATGAAATTTAATCTTATTATTTCAGAATATTACAGGGTACATGTATTTTGTTTACGTATTTTTTTTTAACAGAGATCAGAAAATTTTATTAGTCAATTTACTTAAGGATGTAAAAAAAATAAGACATTTTGCCTGTTTTCATATTTATGTTATCACTCAATTTCTGAGGATTCCAAGTCAATTAATTTAGAAGTTTAAAAAGGATTAGTGATCCCTACTGTAGCAAACTATGCATTTTATAGTTCATCAATCTTAACTCTTCCAATAAAGCTAAGGATTTAAATAAGTTGAAAATGAAGGCAGTTTTAGTAATCTTAATATCTAGATGAAATGTCTTCATGGTCTAATAACTTGTAAAATGTGACCAGGTCACCAGACCAACATCCTAGTGTTTAACTTTAATAATTTCTAGCAGCAGAACACCTGGAATAGCCAATAACAAAGTTTTCATTGGATTGTATATTAACTTCTTTGAGAGAAATAATTTTAAAATAATTCTAAAATATTGTTCAATTACAGGCAAACATGAAAGATTATCAAAGATCTTGTTTATCACCACCTTTCTCAGTGGAATCAGGTGCAACTGGAACCTTATTAGTTTCAACAAAAACAGATTCAAAGGCAGCTTCCTGTTCTTCCAAAGAATCAGCAGTTGGGCTCCTTTAATCAGCGTTGGGTTGATAAAAGACTGTTGTTGCTTGGAAATTTTACTGGATTCCATCGTTTTCCTACCTCTTCTTTTACCAAGAATTTTAACATAATTTACAGGTATGAGTCCTGTTATTTGACCATCAAGACTAGCCAGAAGCCAGCCACGCACTCTGGGTTGTTGTTCTTTGAGAACTAAGTTGAGCATATCACCAGCTCGGAAAGAAATTTCTTCTTCAGATACAGCAGCAAAATCATATTCTGCTCTAGCAACTACATGGTCATCCTCACCACTTGCCTAGTTGATGTTGCCTGTTCCTTCATCACTGTGGGTAGACAGCAGTTTCCAGATGAGGTAAGGACCGCCAAGGATCACAGCAAAGAACAAGAATATTGGCCAAGATTTTGCTGAGTTAGCTGCTCCGTCCTCAGCACCAAGGCAAGTCATGGTTCTTTCACTTTCTGCCCACAGGTCCTCATTCTCAGAGCCTCTTCTTAAACCTACCATCCGCTGTAACCGTCTATAAAGATACCTTATAGTCCTAACTAACGCAAAAGCTGAAAAACCTTTGTAAAGTGTATTTTTAATCGAGAAAAGTGATTTGCTACATCCAATACAGCCCTGAAACTATTATAGACAGCTGAAAGGTTGCATCATAGTGACAGAGGCAAATGCATGCACAATACTCTCAATGGACTGAAATGCACCTCTGCTGCTTTCTTCAGCTTGCTGAACAAATCTACTGGGCGGAAGATCATCTACACGGAGGCGGTTATAGCCCAAACCACTATATCCATAACTATAAGGGCTATAGTTTCCATAAAATGAATTTCCATAGGCACCATATCCAGAGGAAAATGAATTGTAAGCAGGTCTGAAAGTGTTCACATTGCTGCTTCCTGTCTGCTGCGATGGCCTTGGAAGAATAGGTGGGGGTACTCTGGTAAGTGTTGGTTGTCAGGGTCTTGTCACTAAAGTAGAACCCAAATCAGCAGATTGGAAAATAGGGCCGGGTCCTGGCCCCGGCCCAGCTCCCGGAATTCAGCGCGTCTCCCAGGGTTTTGGGGGAGGTCCCATCTCCTCCACTTCCTCTCCTTGTTTACGTATTTTTTTTTAACAGATTGAGTCAGAGTTATGTATACACTATACCCAATAGGTGTGAATTTACCATCCCTTCCTCTCACATTCCCCCAGCATGACTGTCAATGAGATTTCTTCCATACGTGTAAAAAATTAGTTCCAATTTGTTATTGAGTACTTGTGTTTGTTTCTTCATTCTTATAATGTTTCACTTAGGAAAAGGGTTTCCAGTTCCATCCAAGTTGTCACAAAAGATGCTAGATCACCATTTCTTTTATGCCTGAGCAGTACTACATAGTGTGCATATACCACATTTTTTAAAAATCCATTCCCAGTTTGAGTTGTTTACACTTCTTTGTCTTTGTGAATTGTGTTGCTATATGCTAGAAACATTTGAGTACATGTTTTTGTTTTTGTTTTATAAAATGACCTTTGTTCCTTTAGGTATATACCCAGCAGTGGGATCAAATTGTAGGTCTACCTTAAGTTCTTTGAGGTATCTCCAAGCAACTTTCAACAGAGGTTGTACTAGTTTGCAGCCCCACCAATAGTGTATAAGATTTCCTTTCTCTCTGCATCCATGCCAGCATCAGTTGTTTTGGGACTTCTTACCACCTAACTTATTGGAGTTAGGTAATATCTCATTGTGGTTTTGATTTGCATTTCCTTAATGGTTAGAGGCATTGAAAACTTTGTCATTAGTTTGTTGGCCACTGATACCTTCATTTGAAAAGTACCTGTTCATGTGTGTGTCATGATAAATCTTTTATCTATTATGACTTAATTTTTGTGAGGGATGAGAGGTGAAGATTCTGTTTCAGTCTTCTTCTGCATGTGGTTATCCAATTTCACCAGCACCATTTACTGAAAAGGGAAACCTATTAAATAGTGGAAACCTCAGTGGCTCAGTTGTCTCTTTTAAAAGGCAGCCATAGGTGGGAAGGGGGAGGGAAGAACACTGTCTGTATGGGACAGTGCTAGCATCCTGGTTGGGAGGACATCTGCCTTGAATGTTCAGGCTCTGGAGTCACAAAAACCACCGAACATCCATTGGACCCTTGTGGATCCTGTAGTCTGGGTCAGAGCTGGGAAATATCTGTGTGGAAATGAGCAGGGTGAAATCAGAGGAGTTGAAACTCCCTAGGAAGGTCAAAGGAAAGTGGTGAGTAGAGAAGGAATATGGCACCTGCATTTCCAGCTCAGGTCTGTGGGGTCAGGAAGTGTCAAGGGGAGATGGAAGCCTTGTGCTCTGTCTACATGAAGTTCCCAGCTCACTGGTGGCAACAGCTCCCTGACTTGTGTGGGCAGAAAGTCTCTCTAGTGCTTCAGGAATCCTCCTGCTGTCAGAGATATGGAGGAGGGAGGAGCAAACTACTCCATTTACTTTTCTCATTATTCCTATTTGCTAATGATATAATCTTACATCTAGGAAACCCTAAATACTCCCTGCATATAGTCATAAAATTGACAAATGAATTCAGTAAAGTATCAGGTTACAAAATTAATGTATACACAAATAACAGATAAGCTGAAAATCAAATCAAGAGCTTAATACCTTCAAATAACATCACCAACAATAATAATAAAAATCTGTGAATATATTTAACGAAGGACAGGAAATATCTCTAAAAGAAGAATGACAAAACAGTGATGACAGAAATTATAGATGCCACAAACAAGTGGAAAAACATTCCATGTTCATGGATTGGAAGAATTATTACTAAATGTCCACAAAACCCAAAGTGATTTACAGATTCAATACAATTCCCATCAGAATACCAACATCATTTTTCAAAAATCTAGAAAAAATAATCCTAAGCTTCATATGGAATACAAAAGGAGCCCAACTAGCCAAAGCCAAAAAGAAAAAAGTCTCAAAACATTGCATTACCTGACTTGAAATTATACTACAAATCAATATTAACTAAAACATCATGGTACTGGTGTAAAGGTAGACACATAGATCAATGGACTAGAATGGAGAACCCAGAAATTAAACCATGTAACTACAACCAATTGATTTTCAACAAAGCAGACAAAGGGAAAGGGAATCCTATATAACAAATGGTGCTAGGAAAATTGGAAAGCCACTTGCAGAAGAATGAAACTTGATCCCTTTGGGGTAAACGCCCACAAAATTAAATGAAATGTGCTCTTTTAATTTCAGAAACTGAGCGAAAAGACTTGTGAGTATTATGCGCTTTTGTCGAGACCTAAGTGACCTGCGAAAACACAGTGGGGGCTGGCAGGCCAGGCTTAACAAACTCCTACAGGGAACCCAAACTGTGTAGTCAAGTCAACCTGTCAGATAAAGGTTGAAATGGCCCATCTGTGCAGAAGACATGACTCAAAGGTTGATGTGAGTGAAAAGAAAAACTCCATTGTAATGATGTGAGTAAAATACTCCATCGTAACTGCGGCGTCTCCAAACCATAAGAAAAGAAAACAGTCATGGAGCCTGTTTCTGGGAAATTTAATTGAGTACATAGAAGAAAAAAGTTTTACTCCCCTGTTTATCCTAACCTTTAACTTTAACCATAGAAGTCAGATAATGTATAGTTCTTTTAGGTCTTCAGAGAGGAATGGCCTGAGGTTAGCTTAAAATGGTTGTCTTACTTTCCCAGACTTTCTTTCTTTAGGCTAATCTTATGATGGTTATCTCACTTTCCCAGACTTTCTTTCTTTTCTATAGTTTAAGATAAGAATAGAGGATGTTAGGATTGTTGATCAACGTGGAGTACGAGACTCGCTCCCAATAAAAGGGAGTGGAAAATAAAGACTTTTTGCTACATGCCATCTAAGAGTATGTAGTCGTTTCTTGTTTTCATACAATTCTAGGAGCGAGCTTTCACCCACAGCCAAGCCATCCTTCTCTCCTCTTGAGAAAGAACATCACCCAACAGATCCCTATTTCTCACCATACACAAAAATCATGATACACTTAAAGAGTGAGATCTCATCTCTACTAAAAGTAGAAAAATTAGCCAGGGTTAGTGACACATACCTGTAGTCCCAGGTACTTGGGAGGCTAAGGCAAGAGCATTGCTCAAGTCCAAGAGTTTGAGGTTGCTGGGAGCTATGACATCATGGCACTCTATCCAGGGCAACAGAGTGTGACTTTGTCTCAAATAAATAAATAAATAAACAGATAAATAAAGACTTCAATAAAAGACCTGACATAATAAAAATTCTAGAAGGAACCTTAGGAAAATTCTCCTGGACTTTGGTCTAGGCAAAGAATTAATTTATGTTTAAAACCCCCAAAACAAATACAACAAAAATAAAATAAATAAATGGTATGTAATAAAACTATATTCTATAGAGCAAAATAAATATTCAACAGAGTTAATGGACAACCTATACAATGAGAGAAGACATTTTGATAGTTTGACTTCTTCTTTTTCAATTTAAATGCTCTTTATTTATTTCTCTTGCCTGATTCCTCTGGCTGGAGCTTCTAGTACTATGTCTTGAATGGAAGTGGTAAAAGTGAGCATCCTTGTTTTTGTTACTGTGCTCACGAGGAATACTTTCAACTTGTCTCCATTCAGTATGATGTTGACTGGGTGTTTGTTATAGATGGCTTCTATTATTTTTTAGATATGTTCCTTGTATGTCTAGTTTGTTAAGTTTTTTTGTTTTTTCTTTTTCCTTTGTTTTTAAATAGAACCTCACTCTATTGACCAGGCTAGACTGCCAGAATGTTAGCCTACTTTGCAGCAGTTTCAAACTTCTGGGTTCAAGCAATCCTTTTGCCTCAGCCAACTGAGTAGCTGGGACTACAAGCTCCTGCCACAACGCCCAGCTAATTTTTCTATTTTTAGTAAAGATGGAGTCTCATTCTTGCTCAGACTGATCTCTGACTCCTGAGCTCAGGGGATCCTCCCACCCTTGCCTCCCCATGTGCTAGAATTAGAGGCTTGAGCCACTACAACTGGACACTTTAAGGGTTTTTATCATGGAAAAGATGCTGAACTTTATTGGGTTTTGTGCATCTCTTGAGATAATCATATGGTTTTTGTTTTTAATTCTGTTTTGTGGTAAATCACATTTATTGATTTTTATATGTTGAATCATCCTTGCTTCCCTGGGATAAAACCCACTTGATTGTGTGGAATTATTTTTTTTGATGTGCTGTTGGATTTGGTTTGCTTGTTTTTGTTGAGAAGTTTTTTTTTTCTGTTTTTCAGGGACATTTGTCTGTAGTTTTCTTTTTTGTCGTGTCTTTTCTTGGCTTTGGTATAAGGGTGATCTGTCTTCATATAATTGTTTAAGGAGGAGTCCATGCTTCTTGATGTTATAAAATAGTTGCAAGTATTGGTAGTTCAGGATTTTTATTTCTTCATGATTCAAGCTTGGGAGTTTGTATGTTTCCAAAAATTAATCTATTTACTCTAGATTTTATAGTTTGTGTGCATAGAGGTGTTCAGAGTGGTGTTAGTTTCTTTTTTTTTTTTTTTTTTGTATTTCTGGAGTAACACATGTAGTGTGTCCCTTTTTACTTCTGATTGAGTTTAATTCTTCTTTTCTTGATTAATATAGTTGTGGTCAATTGATTTTGTTTATCTTTGAAAAATTGTTTTCATTTCATTAATTATTTGTTACAACTTTGTTTAGGTCTCCTCTGATTTCTGTTATATCTCGTCTTCTGCTAGCTTTGGATTGGGCCTGTTCTTGATTTTCTACTTCCTTGAGATATGACATTAGATTGTCAGTTCATAATCTTTCTGTCTTTTGGATGTAGGCACTTAGAAATATGAAATTCACTATTAGCACTGCTTTTGCTATGTCACTGAGATTTTGGTTGCTTGTGTGACTATTGTCATTCAGTTAAAAAAATTTATTTCTATACTGGTTTCATCATTGACCCAAAGATTGTTCAGCTGTAGGTTGTTTTATTTACATGTATTTGTGTAGTTTTGGGGGTTGCTCTTGGAATTTATTTCTAGTTTTATTCCACTGTGGTCTGAGAAAATAAGTGCTATGATTTGAATTTTTAAAAATTTTTTGAGACTTGTATTGTGGCCTAATATATGGCCTATCTGGGAAATGATCCATGTGCTGATGATGACATATATTCTGCAGTTTGGGGTATGTATTCTGTAATGTGTGGTAGGTCCATTTGTTTTAGAGTCCTATTGGAGTCCAAAGTTTCTCTGTTAATTTTCTGCCTCAATGATCTTCCTAGTTCTATCAGTGAAATATTGAAGTCCTCCATTATTATTATGCTACTGTTTATTTCATTTCTTAGGTTTAGTAGAATTTGTTTTATAAAATCAGAAGCTCTGGGGTTATGTGTGTACAGTACATAAGGATTGATATATCTTCTTGCTGAATTGATCCTTTTATCATTATATAATGACTATCTTTGCCTTTTTTAAAAAAACTATTGTTGATTGAAAGTCTGTTTATATCATACAAATATGGCTACTCCTGGTCATTTTGGTTTCTGTTTGTTTGGAATATTTTTTCCCTCCTAACTCTTTAACTGAGTCTAAGGGACTTTTTACAAGTTAAGTTGATTTCTTAGAGATGGCAGATATTTAATTGTGTTTTTAAATCCATTCTTCCAATCTATATCTTTTATGTGGATTGTTTAGACCATTTACATTCAATGTTAATATTGATAAGAGAGATACTGTTCTAGTCATCATATTGATTGTTACCAGTTGCTTCATATTCCCTTTGTGTTATAGTTTCACAAAGGTGTTTTTTTTTTTTTTTTTTTTTTTTACTTTGCAGTATTTTTATGCTGGTGAATATTGGCTGTTCTTTTCAGTGTTTAGAACACTTTTGACCATTGCTTTTAGGACAGGTTTAGTGGTCAAAAATTCTCTTAGTATTTGCTTGTCTGGGAAAATACTTTATTTCTCTTTCCTTCATTTGTGAAATAAACTTATTTTTGCAGGGTTATTCTGTTTAAAATGACTAAAAATGGGGCTCTGATCCCTTCTGGCTTGTAAGGTTTATGCTGAGAAGTCTGCTGTTAGTCTGATATTTTTTCCTTTGTAAGTGACTTGATACTTTCATCTTGCAGCTTGTTGAGTTTTCTCCTTCACTTTAAGTGTAGCCAGTCTGATGACTAACGAATCTACCAGGAGTTTTATCACCTTCTTGTATTTGGATGCTTGTATTTTTAGCAAGATCCAGGAAGTTTTCCTCCATTATTCCCTCAAATATGTTTTCCAAGCTTTTTGCTTTTTCTTATTTTCCTGCTATACTTTTTATGTTTGGGCATTTTACACAATCCCCTATTTCTTGGAGACTCTTCATTTCTCTTGATTCTTTTTAAAAAAGTTTTTACTGCTTGGATTAATTCAAAAGCATGCAAGGTCTGAAATTCTTTCTTCTGCATAGTCTAATCTGTTGTTAAAATTTCTACTATTTTTGAAATTCCTTAAATCGCTCTTTCATTTCAACAGTTCTGTTAATGTATTTTTTAAAATATCTCTTTAGTAAATTTTTCATTTATGTATTGATTTATTTATTTGTTTTCTCTGTGTTCATTTTCAGCTTCCTCATACATCCCATAGAGCTTGCTTATGATAACTTAAATTGCTTATCCAACATTCAAAAATTTCCTTTTGGTTAAAGCTCATTGCTTGTGAGCTAGTGTGATCTTTGGGGGGGGGGTATAATTCGTTTTTTATATTGCCAGATTTCTAATTCATGTTGCTTCTCATCTGGAACCCCTTCCCTCAGCTCAAAACAGGTACTTTTGCAATTCACCTGTTTTCCTCTGCCAGGAACACTGCTACTCAGTGCAGAGAGGATTAGGTACTTGCCTTTCATTTCATGCAGGTAGGTACCCATGTAGTGTTGCTGGCAGTTTGATCATTGGAATTAAGGCCCATGGGAGAAAGGTCGGGCACCAGTGTTTATGCTTGGAGGCAGATTGAGATTGGGCTGGCAAACTTGTCCTCAAACCTTGAGTTCATGCAGTGGCTGTGATTGTGAAGGGTGAGGTGATTTCCTGGTCTGGAAGAATGTTCAGGAAGCAGAAAAGCAGATGCACTATGTGTCTGTGACAGGAGGGCCTTGCTCCTGTTGATGTAATTAGCAGAGGCAGGAAGCTGAGGGGTGCACAAACCACTCCTGCCTCTCTCTCTCAGTAGTGATAGTGGGCTCTGTCCTTCAGGGGCATAAAATCATCCAGTTATCCAGCTACCACCCTGATCCAGCTGTAGAGGTGGTAGAGACACTCCAACCAGCTTTGTGCCATAAAGGTTTTGGCTGACATGCTTTGGTAGGTAGGAAGGGGTAGTTGTGCCAGGGAGGATAAGTTCCTCCCAGAAGAGGAAGGTGGCTTTGGGAGAAGACTGGTAGCCTTTGTCAGCAGAGGTCGTAGGTTTTGCTTGGATTTAGGCAATAGTGGGTCAGGCAGAAAAATGAGTTCCAGTAGAGTGCAAGGGCAACCCTCTGGGTCCCAAGTAGTGCTGGAGGGTGTTGGAAGTGGCAGCATTGCAGGGGAAACTACAACAGCCACAAACATGCAGCCATCAGGCTATTCCGCTCTCTGTAGCAGCAGTGCCACAGTGCCACTCTGAGGTGTGGAAGGGTCCTGATCCTCACCTGCCAGCCTCAAGTACAGGTTATACTGACAGTGCGGTGACATTTGCGGCTCACAACTCCAGTCAGACTGGCTGTCCTGGCTTTCTCTGCCAATAGCAGAAGCAACAGCAGAAGCGGCAGCAGCTGTATATGCAGTAGTGTGCAGATGGGGAGATGGGGTCCTGTTTCATACCCATGATCTGAGCCACAGAAACTGGTTAGTGGGTGGGAGGGGGTTTCCCTCTCTACTGGAGAGGCGGAGCACAGAGTTTGTGCAGCCTCTGTGGACAGAGTCACTCTTCACAACCCCAGCAGGGAGTTCTTAGGCTCTGGAAAGCATACATTTTGGTTTTCTTTGTCTTCAGTGCTGCACCCTCTTTTCCCTGGGAATAGTACTTCTCATGGACTACAGCACTGGGACCCTGCAGTACCCCTAGGTCCAGCCAGAGCTGTGCCACTGTAGCCCTCCAGGTGGGCACTGGGGGATGTCAGTGGGATGCCACCTGGCATATGCAGAGATATGGGCTATGGTTCCCAGGAGAGGCTAGGATCCCAAGATGGCATGTTCTCACAATGGCAGCCTACTGTAGCTGGTCAGGTCAGGGGTAAGGGACAAGTGACCCAGCAAGTGTTCCTGGTCTAGTGGAGCAATGTCCAGGGGTGTACAAATATGTCCGATGCACAAGTCAGGGTTCAGGTGAGTAGAGGAGCTCTCCTGTGGTTGGCATTGCAGCAGTTCACAGCATGGATGTGGATGACTATGAAGTGGATGATTTCTCTCACTTTCTCCAGAGCACTGAGTCTCTCTGGGCTCTTGCTAGTCTCTGATGGGTCGGCCTCTCACTCTTTTCTTCTGCTGCTCAAGTATTTTCCGTGAGCTCATTTCCGTGCTCTGTCCTTGAGAGTCTATCTGAGGTAGAATTTTCTGCTTGTAATTCTGATTTTCTTTCTAGGAAGGATGGGTTTCCAATGTCTTTAATCATCCATCTTGAATCCAGACCCACTAAAATATTTTTTGTGAATATTTGCAGAAAATTGTGATAGGGGTTGATAGCCTAATGCTATTTCTTTCTCTAGCATTTTATTTGGAGAAAAATTCCAGGCCTATACAAATATTTGAATAAGTAGTGCAAGGAACATTCTCATAGTTTTAACTTGGATTCATTAATTGTTAACAATTTGTCACATTTGCTTTCTCTCTCTCCTCTGTCACTCTTTTTGCTAAACCATTTAAAAATAATTTACAGCCACTACAGCATTTTTCTCTTTAATATATTCACATAGATTTCCATTTATGGCCAGGTGAAAACTAGACTTATCCTTTTGCCATGAGAAAGGTTAAAAATTAAACCAAATAGGCCTGGCATGGGGGCTCACACTAGTAATCCCAGCACACTGGGAGGCTAAAGATGGAGGATCACTTGAGCCCAGATTTACAAGACCAGCCTGGGAAACAGAGTAAGAATCTATCTCTACAAAAAAATAAGAAAAATTAGCCAGAAGTGGTGGCAAGTGCCTATAATTCCAGTTACTCAGGAGACTGAGGCAGGAGGATTGCTTGAGTTCAGGGTAAATAGTGAACTATGATGGTGCCATTGCACTTCAGCCTGTGTGACAGAGAAAGATCCTATCTCTAAATAAAAATCTCTAAAATCAGTCAAATTTATAAAACAATGCTTTCAGAGATTGAACTATGTGTAGCACAGGACTATGATTATAGAAAGAAGAGGGAAAAAGTGGGTGTTGCAATCATTCCAGATTTTTACACAGAAGCAATTTTTGGACTGGGGCACAGGAAGGGGGAATTCAAATTGAGCCATAAAAATTTGCCGAGTTGAGCAGATGGACGTCAGAGTTCAGGGGGAATGATGTAGCACATCAGAGTTACAGAAAGGAAGGAGCTACTCAAAACAGAAGAGCTCCAAATGTATGCATAAGGGATTTCTTTACACTTTAGTAAATATTATGTCTCACGTGGCTGAGAAAAAATGACCAAAGAACTGTGAGCTGAACAATTACCAGAATTTATACAGAGTGGGGAAATTTTATTTTACAACTAGTCAGATTAGAGTTCATCCATCAGACGAACCATGAATTAACAGTGGTGCTAAATTATCCCTGGAGTAAAGGCTACTCTAGACTTAATCCAGAACAGCTCACAAAGAGGCTTTGAAGGGATCAAACTGATGTGCAGGTTACTTAGCTGCCTGGTAAAACAAAGCCCTTAATTCTTTAAAGGATGAAAAAAATTCAAAGACTCTGTAACATAACATTCACAATGTTTAAGATCCAATAAAATTACTAGATGTGTCAAGAAGCAGGAACATATAACCCATAACCAAGAGGAAAATCAGTCATCAGCTGAGATGATGAAGCTTGCAAAAAAGAGCATTAAATCAGCTGTTATAACAATGTTTAAGTATTTAAAGGAAAAGATGGCCATAATGAGAAGATAAATAGGAGATATAAAACAGAATCCAATGGAACTTCTAGAGACTAAAATTATAATTTTTGAAATAAAAGTTTCACTGGGTGGTATGGAAAGCTAGCAGGTTCTCTTCTGTTGCTGACAGATCAGTGAACTTGGAGCTATGAAAACAGAATCTAAAAACATATAGAGAAAAAAGACTTTAAAAATGAATAAATTCCCAAGTACCTGTGGGATATTTATTATTAAGTGGTCTAACTTAATTATTATTATATTATATTTATTATTAAGTGGTGTCCCAGAAAAAGATAAAAAGGATAGTAGGCAAAAGAAATACTTGGAAAATTAATGATCAACATTTTTCAAATTTAATGAAAAGTATAAACTCATAAATCTAAGAAGTTCAACAAATCCTAAGTAGAGCACACACACACACTCACATAAAATACACAAAGATCCATCATAATCAAATAGCTTAAATGCAAATACAAAGGAAAAATATTAAAATTGGCCTGATTGAAAGAAGCACAGGTTGTACAGAGTAGAGTTTCTCAACCTTACCACTATGGAAAATTTGCCTTGGTAATTTTTTGTTGCAGGAGCTGTCCTGTCCACTGTCCTGTAGGAGGTTTAGAAGAATTCTGAGCTGCTGCCTACCACATTATAGAAACACCTCCTAGTGACAATCAAAAATGTCTCCAGGCATTGTCAAATGTCCCTTGGGAAGACAATTGCCTCATATCAAGAATCATTCATTATGTGTGGGATCAAAGATAAAAATGATTGCACACTTCTTATTAGAAATTTTCAGGCCAGAAGACAATGGTACAACATTTTTTAACATGCCTACAGGAAAAATAAATCTGGCAAAAACAAGAATTCTGTATTTTTCAAAATTATCCCCTAAAAATGTTTCCCCCCCCAATAAAATGAAAGCTAAAGGAATTCATGGCCAATATCTTGCACTATAAAAAGTTTAAAGAAAGTTTTCAGGCTAAAGAAAAATGATACAAATAGAAACATATTTTTATAAAGAAATAAAGAATACTAGAAATGCTGAAAATGTAGGTAAATATAAGAGTCCTTTCACTCATCTTTAAAAATTTATTTAAAAAGTCCTTGAATGTTTGAAGGAAAAGTAATAATGTATCTTGAGGTTAGTAGCAGTAAGACAAAGGATGGGAGGGAAGAGAGGAAGCATAGATATTAAGTTAAATTTGCATATTGAAAACTATAGAGAGAAGAGTAAAACAAGGAAATAAAGACATATATCTATTAAGTCAAGATAAAAAGAATAAAATTTAACAGGAAAAACATATGCTCATTTAATCTAAAATCAGAAAGAAAAGAAGTGAACAAAGAATAGAAGAATCAAATAGAAAACTTACAGCAAGATTTAAACCCAAATCATGTTAAGTATTAGAGAAAATTTTTGGACTTATTAAAAAAACAAGACACAGCTGTATAATGTCTAAATGTCCTAGGATTTACCTCCTAAGAAACAACAGTATTCCTGTACCTGCCCATAATACGATTAGCAAACTCAAAAATTTTTTTCTTCGGTAACAATGACGTTTTATAAGGGCCCAGAATAGTTGTCTTATAAAACATCTCATGATTTTGATTTGTCTGTTTCTGTTTGCTTAAATAAGGGTTAAACAATTTTGGCAAGAATACTATATAGAAGATATTGTGTATTTCTAATTGCATTGTATTAGGAGGCATATTATCAAAAGAGTGACCATATTATTTACATCTCAGCTGAGGATACTTTTGAGGGTGAACAGGGAGTACTGTTAATAAGTGGAGCAAGTGAAACTGAGTCATGGTCTGGGTAAACTGAGACAGCGTTGCCTAATTATTGGTGATACTAAGTTGAATAAATTGGCTAATATGGCATCTATCAAGGTTCTTTAGTGTAAAAGTAATTTTTATCTTTGTCATGATTAAGTAAAATGTGAGCAAATACATTAAGAACATGTGAATATCATGTTCCAATATATTTTATATTATGGTTTTAGGACCCACTAATAAGCCTTGTCTAAACAAATTCAAAATGGCAGTGTTATTATTCTGACATTTATTTTGAGTGTATTAGTTGGCGTTCTTCTGAGCATTCTCTCCCTTGTGTTTTAATATCTTTATGGACTCATCCATTAGGGTTAATATCCTTCTTTTCTGTTCAAATCATTACAAAAATTGGCCAGCAGGAATCCTCCTAAGCTGATTTTTTTGCTGATTTGATCTGTTCTACTTATTTTTCAGTACTCTTTTGTTCATTTACCTTTCCGATGGGTTTTCCTGTCTGTTGATATGCTTGCTATGCTTTAATTACTAATCTCTGTAGTTTTAATCTCTAGTAGTGGTAGTCTCCTATCATTATTCTTATTGGGGAGTATTTTCCTCATATTTTCATTTTTTGCATATACACTTTGGAATTAATTTATATCACTCCCCCAAAAACAAAGTTGTTTTTATTTTTTCTTGAGATTGTATTAAATTGACACTCTAACATGGAGAAAATGGCACATTTGTGATGATATATATATATGTAGATATATATGAGTGTGTGTATTATTATATAATACATGTTCTATAATAATATATATTTAACATGTAATATTAAATATTATTGCATAGTCTACCCCTCTCTTCTTTCAGGAGAGACTTAAAGTTTTCTTTTTAAGGTATATTTTTAAGTATCTTTTGTTTTGCCATTGTAAGTGAGTTTTTCTCTTTCACTCCATATTCTAACTGATTATCAGCTCGTGCTTATGAAAGCCATTTACTTTTGTGTGCTGATTTTATATTCAGATACATTATTGAATTCCTTTAATGTTTATGTTAGCTTTATCATTGGTTCTCTAGGTTTTGAAGGTCTTCTATAACATAATCTAGAAAATAGAGATAAATTTAATTTCTTTTTCCCCACAGTTTTTATGCTTTTAAATGTTTTCCTTTGTCAGTTAGTCATGACAATGTCTCCAGTACAGCTGTAAAGAGAAGTGGAGGTACCAGGGAGTCTGCTTACTCCTGACTTAGTGCAATGGCATCTAGTGGTTCTTTTTTTTTTTTTCTTTTGATTTATGATGTTTTATTTTATTTATTTATTTATTTATTTGCAGTTTTTGGCCAGCACCCTACCCCTTTGAGCCACAGGTGCCGCCCGTATTTTATTTATTTTTTATTGTTGGGGAAATCATTGAGGACACAAAGAGCCAGGTTACATTGCTTGCATTTGTTAGGTAATGTCCCTCTTATAATTGTATCCCACCCTCAGGAGGTGTAACATACACCATGACCCCCACTCTTCTCCCTCCTTCCCTCTCTCTACTCGCCCATTCCCCTAATCCCCACCTTATTCTAGCATCAATTGTTCTTATATCAGAATTGAGTACATTGGATTTTTGCCTTTCCATTCTTA
>NW_003852704.1:104668-105858 GCF_000181295.1 Otolemur garnettii
GGGGTTAAGTGATATCTCAGGGTGGTTTTGATTTGCGTTTCTCTGATAATTAGGAATGATGAGCATTTTTTCATATATTTGCTAGCTATTTGTCTTTCTTCTTTAGAGAAGGTTCTATTCATCTCACTTGCCCATTGATATAAAGACTTGTTGGCTCTTTTTTTGTTGATTAATTTGAGTTGTCTGTAGATTCCAGTGATCAAGCTTTTGTCTGATTGCAAATATCCTTTCCTATTATGTAGGTTGTTTATTTGCTTTGGTGGTTTTCCCTTAGCTGTATAGAAGCTTTTCAGTTTAATTAAGTCCCATTTGTTTATTTTTATTGTTGTTGTATTACCACTGGAGTCTTCTTCATAAAGTCTTCCCCCTGGCTGATACCTTCAAGTGTTTTTCCCACCATTTCTTTGAGGATTTTTATTGTTCCATGTCTTAGATTTAGATCTTTTATCTATCTTGAATCAATTTTAGTGAGTAGAGAAAGATGCAAGTCTAGTTTCAGTCTTTTACATGTGGTTATCCAGTTATCCCAGTAGCATTTATTAAATAGGGAATCTTTCCCCCAGTGTATGTTCTTGTTTGGTTTGCCAGAGATTAGGTGGCAATAAGACACTAGTTTTATATCATAGTTTTCTATTTGGTTCCAGATGTGTATGTCTCTGTTTTTGTGCCAACACCATGCTCTTTTGAGTAAAGGCTGATACCCCACCTTTGTTTTTATTACTAAGAATTGCCTTAGCTATGTGGGTTATTTTCTGGTTCCATACAAAATGGAGAATTATTTTTTTTCCAAATCCTGAAAGTATGATGATGGCATTTTAATGGGGATTGCATTGAATCTGTAGATTGCTTTGGGAAGTATAGACATTTTAACAATGTTAATTCTTCCCAGCCCTGAGTATGGTATATTCTTCCATTTGTTAATATCTTCTACTATTTCTTTTCTTAGGGGTTCATAATTTTCTTCATAGAGGTCCTTCACCTCTTTTGTTAGGTATATTCCTAGGTATATCATTTTCTTTGAAACTACTGTGAAGGGAATTGTCTTCAATTAGCTTCTTGTCTTTGCTGTTATTGGCATATCAAATGCTACTGATTTGTGGACATTGGTTTTATATCCTGAGACATTATGGTATTTTTGATCACTTCCAGGGGTCTTGTGGTTGAGTTTTTGGGGTTTTCTAAGTAAAAGA
>NW_003852704.1:106770-134849 GCF_000181295.1 Otolemur garnettii
GATACTTTGCTAAGAAGAATATGTTCCAGCTCCATCCATGTAAACATGAAAGAGGTAAAGTCTCCATGTTTCTTGAAGGCTGCATAATATTCCATGGTGTGCATATTTTAATCCATTTGTGGGTTGATGGGCACTTAGGTTTCTTCCATGACAGCAGTTATGAATTGGGCCGCAATAAATATTCTGGTATATCTTTGTTATAATGCGATTTTTGGTCTTCTCAATATATACCTAGTAGAGAAATTGTAGGATGGAATGGCAGGTCTATTTTTAGATCCCTAAGTGTTCTCCAAACATCTTTCTAAAAGGAAAGTATTGGTTTGCATTCCCACTAGCAGTGTAGAAGTGTTCCCTTTTCTCCACATCCACACCAAATTCTCTGGTTATACTCATTTCTTAATAGTTTTGACATATACCATTGCATCATACACATTAGGTGAAGTCCCCCCCTAATGCTCTCCCTCCTCCCAGATCCTTGGTCCCTTTCTCTCTCCCTCCTCTTCCCTTCTACTTCCTGGACTATAGTTATGTTTTGCTATTTATATGAATATGTAGGTGATTATATAATGATTTCATAGTAGTATTGAGTACATTAGATACATTTTTTCCATTCTTGAGATACTTTACTAAGGAGAATATGCTCCAGCTCCATCCAGGTAAATGGTGTGAAGGTGTGAAAGATGTGAAGTCTCCATCTTTTTATGGCTGTATAGTATTCCATGGTGTACATATACCACAATTTGTTAATCCATTCATGGGTTGATGGGAACTTGGGCTGTTTCCATGTTTTGGCTATTAAGAAATGGGCTGCAAAAAATATTATGGTGCAAATGTTTTTGTTGCAAAATAATTTTGATCATTTGGGTATATACCTAGGAGAGGAATTGCAGGATCAAACAGGTCTACGTTTAGTTCCTTGAATGTTCTCTAAACGTCTTTCCAAAAAGGTCATATTAGCTTGCATTCCCACCAGCAGTGTAGAAGCATTTCCTTCTCTCCACATCTATGCCAACATCTGTAGTTTTGGGATTTTGTGATGTGGGCTAATCTTACTGGAGTTAGATGATATCTCAAAGTGGTTTTGATTTGCATTTCTCTGGTGATTAAGGACGATGAGCATTTTTTCATGTGTTTGTAGGCCATGTGTCTGTCTTCATCAGAGAAGTTTCTGTTCAAGTCTCCTGCCCACATAGAAGTGGGGTTATTTATTCTTTTCCTATTGATTAGTTTGAGTTCTCTGTAGATTCTAGTTGTCAGATCTTTGTTGGAAGCATAACCTACAAAAATCTCCCATTCTGAAGGTTATCTGTTTGCTTTACTTACTGTACTCTTGGCTATGCAAAAGCTTTTTCATTTGATCAGATCCCAGTAATGTATTTTTGGTGTTGCTTCAATTGCCCAGGGGATCCTCCTGATAAAATATTCTCCCAGGCCAATTTCGTCAAGTATTTTTATCCAATGAGAATCAATTTTTGTTAATGGTGAAAGGTAGGGGTCCAGTTTCAGTCTTTTAGAGGTCACCAGCCAGTTCACCTAGCACCATTTGTTAAATAGGGAGTCTTTCCTGCACTGAATATTTTTTTATAGGCTTGTTAAAGATCAAATGGAGGTAAGTCTCCAGTTAGAGAACTAGTCTCTTAGTTCTCTATTCTGGTCCACAAATCTACAGCTCTGTTTTTGTGCCAGTACCATGCTATTTTGATCACTATAGATTTATAGTTAGCCTGAAGTCAGTAATGTGATACCTTCTGATTTGTTCTTATTTCTGAGTAATGTATTTGCGATTTGAGATTTTTTCTGATTCCATATAAAACAAAGTACTATTTTTTCCTGTTCTTTAAAGTATGACGATGGTGCTTTTATAGGGATTGTATTAAATCTGTAGATTGCTTTGGGTAGTACGGATATTTTAACAATGTTGATTCTTCCCAGCCATGAGCATGGTATGTTTTTCCATTTGTTAACATCCTCAGCTATTTCTTTTCTCAGAGTTTCATTGTTCTCTTTATAGAGATCTTTAATTTCCTTTGTTGGGTAAATTCCCAGATATTTCATCTTCTCTGGCATTATTGTAAAAGGAATAGAGTTCCTGACTATATTTTCAACTTGACTATTGTTGGAATATATAAAAGCTACTTATTTGTAAGTATTGATTTTGTATCCTGAGATGCTGCTGCATTCCTTGATCACTTGTTAAGAATTGTGAAGTTGAGTCCCTGGGATTTTCTAGATATAGAATCATATCATCAGCAAAGAGTGACAGTTTGCTCTCTTCTGAGATACCCTTGATCACCTTCTCTTGCCTGATTGTGATGGCTAAGACTTCCATTACTATGTTGAATAGCAATGGAGACAGTGGAAATGTTTTCAGGTTTATACCTTTCAATATACTGTTGGCTGTGGGTTTGCTGTAGATGGCCTCTATCAGTTTAAGAAATGTTCCTTCTATTTGTATTTTCTTTCTTTTTTTCTTTTTTTTGCAGTTTTTTTGGCCAGGGCCAGTTTGAACCCGCCACCTCCGGTATACGGGGCTGGTGCTCTACTCCTTTAAGCCACAGGCACCGCCCATATATTCTTAAGTGTCTGATCATGAAAGGATGCTGGATATTGTCAAAAGCTTTTTCTGTGTCAATTGAGAGAATCATGTAATCTTTGTTTTTTAATTTATTGATGTGATGTATTATATTTATAGATTTGCGTATGTTGAACCAACCCTGTAACTCTGGAATAAAATCAGTTTTTTTGATGTGTTGTTGAATTGTTTGCTAAGATCTTATTGAATATTTTTTGCATCAATATTCATTAATGATATTGGTCTATAATTTTTTTTCTTTGCTGAATCCTTTCCTGGTTTGGGTATTAGGGTGATGTTTGCTTCATATAATGTGTTGGGAAGTATTCTATGCTTTGGAAAACATTGTAGAATATAGGTACTAGTTCCTCTTGAAAGATTTGATAGAATTCGGATGTGAAGCCATCTGGTCCTGGACTTTTCTTTTTAGGGAGATTTCGTATTGTTGATGCTATTTCAGTGGTTGATATAGTTCTATTCAAGATTTCTAATTCTTTCTGGTTGAATCTAGGAAGGTGGTGTGCTTCCAGGTATCAGTCCATTTTCTTCAGATTTTTATATTTCTGGGAATAGAGATTTTTGTAGTAATCATTGAGGATTTTTTTGAATTTCTAAAGTGTCTGTTGTTATTTCTCCTTTATTGTTTCTGATAGATGATATTAGAGTTTTTTTTTTACTTTTCTATTTCTGATTAGGTTGAACAAAGGTTTATCAATTTTGTTAGTCTTTTCAAAAAACCAACTTTTTGTTTTGTTGATCTTCTGAATGATTCTTTTGTTTTCAATTTCATTTAATTCTGCCCTAATTTTTGGTTATTTCTTTTCTTCTGCTAGGTTTGGTGTTTGAATGTTCTTTCTTTTCCAGTTGCTTGAGATGATCCATTAAGTTGTTGGGTTCCTCTCTTTCTGTTTCCTTAATGAAGGCTTCCAATGCTGTAAGTTTCCTTCTTAGGAGTGCCTTTACAGTATCTGATAGGTTTTTATAATTTGTGTCTTCGCTATTATTTTGTTCCAAAAATTTGGTGATTTCCTGCTTAATCTTGTCTTTGACCTAGTTATCATTCAGCCTATTAATAATAGGTTAATAATTAACTAAACTCTTATTTAGTTTCCATGTCTTTGTTTGAGTATGAAGATTCTTATTGCCTTTGAGTTCAACTTTTATTCTACAGTGGTCCAGGACCTATTAAGTATAGAGTATAAATGTCTTAACCCAACAATTAAGTAAATGAGGTGAAGGATAGATTAACCAGTATGATGTAAGCATTCCGAATTGTATATGAAATCAGCACGTTGTACCCCCTAAATGCGTTAACATACATGAGCTACCTCTTTATGATTTAATTAAAAAAACACACAAAAAAGATACAAGGAATAATTTCTATTCTTTTAAATTTACTAAGGTTAGACTGGTATCCTAGGATATGATCTATTTTGGAGGATGATCCATGGGCTGAATGTATATTCAGTTTTATTAGGATGAAATGTTCTGTAGAGGTCTGTAAGGTCCATTTGTTCTCGGGTCAGGGTTAAGTCTAATATTTCTTTGTTTAGTTTCTTCTTGGACGATCTATCCAAAACTGTCAAAGGGGTGTTAAAATCTCCAACTATTATAGTGCATCCATTAGGATTTTCTTTATGAATTGAGTAGCATTCTGGTAGGGTGCATAAATGTTAATTATCATTTTGGGTGTTTCCCTTGACAAATATGTAGTGACCATCCTTATCTTTCTTTATCTTTGTTGGTGTAAAGCCAATAGTATCTGCTACTAAAATTGAAACCCCTGTTTTTTTCTGGTTTCCATTTGCCTGTGTTATAGAAGTCCATACATTCACCCTGAGTCTATTTTTTATCCTTTATGGTAAGATGAGATTCTTGCAGACAACAGATGTCCGGTCTGAGTTTATGTATCCAGTTAGCCAGTCTGTATCCTTTAGAGGACAATTTGAACTAACTATTCACATTAATTGAGAGAAATGATAAGCTGGGTTGGGTGTCATGATTTTTGGATGTCCAATGGGCATTTTTAATACTTTCACCACTGTGGAAGTTGTGTTTTTTTCAAATATTTCTGGGTAAATTTACTTTAGAGGTAAATTGTGGAGGATGGGTCTGAGAATATCCTGGAGAGCTGGTTTAGTTATGTCAAATTTCTTCAACATGTGTATGTCATTAAAGTATTTGATTTCTCCATCACAAATGAAACTCAGTTTAGTTCAATACAGGATCCTGGGCTGGAACCTGTTTTGTTTTAGGAGGTTGAAAATCGATGACCATTGTCTTCTGGCTTGAAACATGGCTGAGTGATCTGCAGTCATTCTGATATTTCTCCCTTTGTAGGTGATGCTTTTCTTATGTCTGGCTGCTTGCAGAATTTTCTCCTTCATCTTAACTTTGGCATAGTTAATCACAGTGTCTCTAGATGCTTTATTTGGACAGAGTCTTGCTGGGGTTCTAAAACTGTCTACGATCTGAAGTTCTGTATCTCTCATAATGCTTGGGAATTTCTCCTCCAAAATCGCTTGGAATAGAGCATCTGTACCTTTAGGGTCATCCTCTTCTCCTTAGGGAATTCCTATAAGATGAATGTTTGATCTTTTGGAGTGATCCCTCAACTCTCCTAGGGAATGATCAGTTTTTACTCTCCATTTGTCTGCCTCTGTGAGCATTTGGGAATGTTCAAAAACTTTGTCTTCAGTTTCAGAGATCCTTTCTTCTGCCTGGTCAACTCTATTACTGAGGTATTCTACTGCATTTTGGAGCTCCTCAACTAACTTTCATTTCCCTGAGCTCTGTGATCTCTTTTCTCATTATGTCCATATCTTTGGTGACTTGGGCTTTGAATTCATTAATTTCTTGAGACACCTTTAGAACTACTCTTTGGAATTCAATTTCTATCTTTTCTTCTATTCTATTTGCCTCATTTGTCATCCAATTCTGAATTTCATTTCTGACATTGCAGCCATTTGTGTATGAATGGCATCTTTAGTTGTATCTCCTTTCTCATTTCTTGTGGGGTGGGGGGGTTGATCTACTCTGGTTATTCATGTTGCCAGAGTTCTTCTGTTGGGTCCACACCATGTTTATTTTCCACCGTTTGGTTATTAGAATTGGTAGGGTGAGATTGAATTGGGTTTTCCAGGCAGTAGAGATAGCCTGTTACAAAATGCTGAACTTTGTAATTGTGGCTCATCTCCTACAACCTTACAAAGGCCCCTTTCAGAGTTTTAGCTGGAGACTCTGAGGACCTAATTGGTGAGGTAGTGCAAGCTAGCTCTGTTTTGATATCAGCTACCTAAGAGACCATAGTATTAGGTTTAAATCTTGACTGTGAAGAGATACAAATAGCTGCAGTGCCCAGCCCCCCTCTTCATTTGTTTTCCACTACAGAACTTTGAAGGTCAACCTCAGAATGTCCCCAAGTAGACAGCCCCAGACACGGGTTCCAACCAAATTGTCTTGGGCAGGGAAAACCCTCCCCAACAGAGAGGGATTCAAGGATCTCCAACAACACAATTAGAGCCAGGGATCTACACTCCCACCCACCAGTCTCAGTCCACACTGTTGTCCACTTCTCTGCTCACAGGCCCAGTCGGAACCAGGAGCCATGCCCCCACCTCAGTCCACATCCAGCTATCCTCTGCTTACCAGCCCTGTTGGAGTCAGGGGACTATGCCCCAACCTGCCAATCTCAGTCCACTGCCTGGCAAGCCTCTGTTTGCAGGCTCTGTTGGAGTCAGGGCTCTGGGCCCTGCCCTCCAGTCTCAGTCCACACACAGCTAGCCTTTGCTTGCCAGACCAGTTGGAGTCAGGGGACCACACCCCTGTCTGCCAGTCTCAGTCCACTGCCTGGCAAGACTCTGTTCACAGGCTCTGTTAAAGTCAGGGCATGCACTCTGCCCACAGGACTCAGTCCTCACCTCGTAAGCTTCTGCTCACAACGTCCTAACACTCAGGTCTTGGTTCATACCCAGTAAGCCACTGGTCAAGGGTTCTGTTGAAATCAGGGGACCATATCTTTGCTCTCAGATCTCAGTCCACACCTATAAGCCTCTGCTCACAGGCTCAGCAGGGTCTGGGGACCAGCCCTGTCTACCAAACTCAGTCCACATGGCAGCAACAACTCTCCCACAGTGGGTGCCTTCAGAGCACGGGTTTTTGCACCCCATTCTGCCAGACGCAACCTGAACCAAGGGGAAACACTATCACTGGCTGGGCATAGTCATAACCAGGGGACTGGTCTTCTTCTCCTCAAGTGTTCCTTTCTTTCCACACCCTCTTTCTTCACAGATTCTGTCCTGATGGTTCATGGTCCACACTATACCCAGTTCTCTCAGGACAAGACCAAACACTGTGCTCTGCAGGGGGCAGAATTTCAGACCACCATGTGAGGGGGAAAAGGTGGACTGGGAGTTTGGACTTGTGAGGCAAAATATCTGTTCAATTTTATGCCTGACGGGGTGGTGTCTAGGTTCATAAGTGGGACCTCCTTGGAGGAAGAGACCTGGAGTTTAGCAGTTCTCTCCAGGGAGGTAAAATGAAAGGTCTTTTGTTCCCTCTTCATTCACAGATAGCCTGCAGCAGGCCCCCGGCTTGGGGAGGGTTCTCCCATCCTCTAGTCAAAAGGCTTTGTACCTGTAATTTGTGTTTTTGAATGATCTTCCTTGGAGTTACAGCTTGATGAACTTCTTTCTTGAAGGCTCACCTCCCCATCTTTGGCTTCATAGAGTCTGATTCCATCCATTTTTTCTTCTTCTGCTCAGGACCCTTTGCTGAGGGTTGCTACCAATCCAGACAGCATAGATTTCTGATGAGGTTTTGAGTGAGAAGAAATGAACTAATGCAACAAATGGAAGAAAGGGTTCTTGGTTTGAATACTCTTATCAATCTTGTCAGTTTTGAAGCTAAACATATTCTGGTGCTTCAGAGGCCTGGAATAAGCCACATTGACTTTCTGGGAGCACATAGCCAAAACCACAGCCAACCCATGTTGGATGCAGGGAAAAATATACTAGGCAAACCAATAAATTACCCCTTGGCATTGATGCTTCTGTCAATGACCCTGATATATGACCTTTAAATGAGAAGCTGTAATCCATTATCTAGGATTTATTGAGAATTTTTGCATCTATTTTCATTAGTGAAATTGATCTGAAGTTCTCCTTTTTAGTTGGGTCTTTTCCTGATTTTGGTATCAGGGTGATGTTTGCTTCAAAGAAAGTGTTGGAGGAAGATTTCTTCCTTCTCAATTTTTGGAATAGTTTCTGTAGTCTGGTTATAAGCTTCTCTTTGATGTTTTGATAGAATTCTGATGTGAAACCATTGAGATCAGGGCATTTTTTGTTGGGAGAATTTTTTATTGTTTCTTTGATCTCAGTGCTTGAAATTGGTCTATTTAGGAGATCTATTTCTTCTTGATTAAGTTTCTAGAGAAGGCGTGATTCCAAGTATTGATCGATTTCTGCCACATTGCCAAAGTTCTGAGTGTAGAATTTCTTGCAGTATTCAGAGATAATCTCTTGTATTTCTGTAGCATCTGTTGTTATTTCCCCTTTATATTTTCTGATAGAGGTTACTGGAGATTTTACTTTTCAATTTCTAGTAAGTCTGGGTAACAATTTATCTATTTTATTCATTTTTTGAAAAAAGTTTTTGTTTCATTAATTTTCTAAATGATTTTTTCATTTTCAGTTTTATTAATCTCTGATTTAATTTTCATTACTTATTTTCTTCTGTTTCTTCTGGGTTTAGGGTAGATTGTTCTTCTTTTTCCAATTTAATAAGTTGGCTTGTGATTATGTTGATGTGCTCATTTTGTGTTTTTCAAGTGTAGGCATCTAGTGCCTACATTTTCTCCTCAGGACTGCTTTTGCTGCATCCCTCAGGTTTTGGTAACTTGTGTCTTCATTGTTGTTATGTTTGAGAATATAATGATTTCTTCTTTTGTATCTTCCCAAATCCAACTATCATTGAGCATAAGAGTGTTTAATTTCCATGCCTTTTTGTGCGGATGCACGTTTTTGTTGGAGTTGAGTCACCTTTATAGCCTTGTGGTCTGAGAAGAGACAAGGTATAATTTATATTCCTTTAATTTTGTTGAGGTTTGATTTATATTCTAGGATGTGATCTATTTTGGAGTATGTGCCATGGGCTGGTGAAAAAAGTATATTTTGCTTTGGGATGGTGTGTTCTGTATATGTATGTCTATTAATCCCATTTGTTCTAGGGTCAAATTTAAGTTCTTTGTATCCTTGTTTAGTTTGTGTTTAGAGGATCTGTCCAGTTCTTTCAGAGGGGTGTTAAAGTCCCAGCTATTATGATGATATGGGATATCATATTGGTCAGACCCCTCAAGGTCTGGGAGCATTTAAGTTACATGCATATATATATTTTTAATTGAAATGTCTTCTTGTTTTTATTGTTCATTTGATCAGTATGTAGTGTTCATCTTTGTCTTTCTTAACTATAGTTGCTTTGAACCTGCTTGTGTCTGAAAAAAACAGACTCCTTTCTACTGATTTCCATTTGCTGAAACACTGTTTTCCATCCCTTAACCCCGAAGGTTGTCCTTCAAGGCTAGACATGTCTCCTGGAGACAGTATATGGATGGCTTGGGCTTCTTTATCCAATCAGCCATCCTGTGCCTCTTTGGTGGGGAATTCAATCCATTGACATTTATTGAGAGTATTGATAAGTGTGGTAGAATTTTATTCATCTTGTTATGAGAAAATCTATTGTGTATTTTTATCCTTTGTGCCATTGTGGATGCTAAGTTTTGGTCTTTGGCTTCTAGGTGTTTACTTTGGTGGTGGTTCAATGTGGTATTCAGTGTTGAGAATAGGTCTAATTATTTCCTGTAGAGCTGGTCTTGCTGTGGCAAATTTCCTCAGGGCTTGTATATCCACAACAGATATTCCCCCTCAATTTTGAAGCTTAATTTAGCAGGATACAGAATTCAGGGCTGAAAATTATTTTGTTTAAGGATGTTCAAGGTGGATGACCACCATGTTCATCTGGCTTGGAAAGTTTCAGTTGAAAAGGTGCTTATCCTAGCTGCTTGCAAAATTTTCTCCTTCATCTGGACTTTAGACAGGTTCATTACAATGTGTCTTCAAGAAGCTCTGTTAGCGTTGAGATGATCTGGGGTTTGATATCCATCTGAAAAGAGTGTGTTGCAATCTTTAGTAATACTTGGGAAGTTTTCATTTATGATAGTCTCCAGTAAGGCTTCTGTACCTTTGGTACAATCTTCTTCTCCTTTGGGATTTCTATTATTCCTATGCTTGAACACTTCATGGCATCTTGTAGTTCTCAAAGTGCCTGCTCTGCTTTCTCTCTCTTCTATTCTGCCTCTGTAACTACCTGGGTTAACTTTACCACTTTATCCTCTAGCTCTGATATTCTGTCTTCTCCATGACCTAATCTATTTTTGGTACTTTCTACTGCATCTGTACATTCCCTGATTGTCTCCTTCATTTTCTTAAGCTGTGCCATATTCTTCCTATACTCTATATATCTCCCATCTGACTTTTGGTTCTATCTTTCCATTTTCTCAGACATTCCCCTTATTATCTTAATCATCCATATTTTTAATTCCCTTTCTGTCAAAGACATTAATTCATTATAGGAGGAGTCTTCTGTAAAAGCTGCCTCTATTGGTCCCTTGGAGGAGTTGCTCTATTTTGGTATTTCTTGGTGCCTGAATTTTTCTGTACTTTCCTCCTCATGTATGCTTTCTTCTTGTTCACCTCCTTGTGCTTCCTTTTTCTTCTCAATTCCTCATTTGCTTCAAATTTCCTTATTTCAGAGTTTAGGTGATGAAGAGGCCTCTTGGTATGAGGACAAAAGGAGAAGAAAGGTAAAGAGTGAGCAGGGAGAAACTAGAGGGAAAGAAAGAAATATAAACAAAAAAAGAAAGAGTAAGAGAAAATAAAAAGATAAAAATGGGAACAGGGGTAACATAACAAAACTTGAAGAACAGGAGAAAAAGAGTTCAGGAAGAGAGGATGGGTCTTGCAGAAGAAATGGTATTGATCAGCATGGTACTAAGGCCACACCTGTAACTCAAGGATTTTGAGGGCTGGGCTGGGTGGGTTCCTTAAAATCAGGCACTCCTTACAAGCCTGAGTGGAGCCAGAGTCTTTCTCTGTCAAAAATAGGAATAAAAGAATAAGAGCAAAAATTAAAAAAAAAAAAACACGATGGAAGAATCAAGTAGGGGTGAAAATGAGATAGAAATATTCTTCATTGTGATCATGTGAAAACTTTCTTCCCAGGAACAGAGGTATAGAGGTCTCTTAGCCCCCTTGAGCCAGCCTATTGCTGTGGCCTACCTGTCAGACCACAGCAGTGTCCCCCTAGTTCTCAGCAAAAAGAAAAATAAGAATAGATAAAGAAAATAAAAAATACCATTGTATCAAATTTTTAAGAATGATGGAAGTGGAATAAAGAAAGAAAGCAAAAAGCCAAAGAAAGGAAGAGGATATCTAACCTGTTGCTCAAGTGATTTATGTGGGAGAGATGAGAAAAGAAAAAGGTAGAAGGGTCTGTACCCAGAGAGAGAATGCAGAGGAGGAAACAGAGCAAGAGAATGGATGAGGCTAAAGTACTATAGCCAAAAAATACAGGATACCTTGCTCTTGATGGTAGTAAAAATGGAAGTTAAGAAAGAACCAACCAAACAAATTAGCAAGAACCAAAACACATCAATACGAAACAACAAAAAGGTCTAATAATCAAAAATAAGCACTCTCAGCAACTAATAAATGAAGGGAACAAGAAAGAAAAAGGAAAAAAACCACTAACAACAAGAAGAAAAAAAGGAAAAAAATAGAAAAGAAAAAATAGATAAATAATGAAAAATAATTATATATATATATATCAGAAGGATCTGACTTTATTGTGAATATATTTGTATTGCAATATATTTCAGGGACACCAGATGGTGCTGTAGCTTTAGGGGACAGATAATACCACTGTTGCCCTCTCTCTAGTTCCCAGGTATAGACCTATTTCCAAACTTCATCATCCACAATGATGACCTTATTATTTCCTCAGCATTCAGGCTCCACCAGGTTGGAATCTCAAAGCTCCTCACAACTTTAAGCTTCTCCTGAGAACTGAAAACTGTGAAAGGGCTTTCTCCCATCCTGCACTCCCACAGGGGAGCCAGTTGCTCTCTGTTGCTCCTTCTAGGGAAAACTTGCCTAGTGTGTCAGAAATAAGCCACTCTGGTTTGTGTATTATATCCAGCCCCTTGCCACCTCCCTGTGCACCACAGCCAAAGCTCCAGGGAAGGACTATGCACCAGGCACAGTCTGGCTTTCTTTCTTTTATTCTTTTTTTTTTTTTAAATTTCTTATAGCATAACTATGTACATTAATGCAATCATGGGGTACAGTGTGCTGTTTTCATATACATTTTGAAATACTCTCATCAAACTGGTCAACATAACCTTCATGCCATGCTCTTAGTCATTAAGTTAAGACATTTATACTCTGCTTTTAGAAAGATTCACTTGTACTCTTGTAAGATAAACCATATAGGTGACCCCACCAATCACCCTCCCTCCACCCATCCACCCCCCTTGCCTCCCCTCTCCCACCCCCTTCCCATATTCTAAGGCTATAATTAGGTTATAACATTCCTATAAAAGCTATGAATTAGTTTCAAAATAGGGCTGTGTACATTGAATACTTTTTCTTTCATTCTTGAGATACTTTACTGAGAAGAACATTTTCCAATTCCATCCATATAAACATGAAGGAGGTAAAGTCTCCGTCTTTCTTTAGGGCTGCATAGTATTCCATGGATAGTTAAATTTAAATCTAAGGAATGTATTAGTTTGCATTCCCACCAGTAGTGTAGAAGTGTTCCTCAGTTGTACTGGGACCTTTCTGCCAAATGCTCTTTCTGGTCTGCCATCTTGTTCCACCCCCTGGTTCTTTATTATGTAAAAGTATATGTCATGAGTACCTAAGATGAGTATTAAATTTTGTTGAAGATCTTTTAGCTCTTATGGAGATAATTATACAATTTTTAACTTTGGATTTATTAATATAGTAAAATACATTAATATGATTTCTTATATTCCTGGAATAAATTCTACTTGACCATAATTCATTATGATTTTTTCAATGTGCTTCTGGTTGCTAATACTTTGTTTAGGAAATTTTCACTGATATTCACAAGTGAAGTTGTCCTGTAGGCTTGTGTATATGTACTGTCTTTAGCAGGCTTAGTGATTCACTGTATGTTACACATGTTCCATAGACAAGATTTGGAAAATATTCTTCTTTTTGTATGCCTTGGACAATTTAAGAAGTATTTGGGTCATCTAGACCTTGAAAGATGGTAGCATTTGCCATTTATCCATCTGGGCCTGGCACTTTTTATAGGGAGGGAGGTTGCAAAGATTCTTTGACAACTTTATTTTTTCTGGGAAAAGTTTTCTGATCATGCATTTTCTCTTCTGGTGTTATTTTTAAAATTTTTTATAAGAAGAAAAAGAACTTTCCATCTTATTAGTTAAAACTGAAGATTAGGATAGTCTTACAGCCTGAAAATTATTTATGTTAGAAAATAATTATTAAATCAGTGAAGAATTGTAACAGATTCCTGCCCAAAGCTTTCAAATCTGGTTGGGGAAAGGACTCTTAGTGCCTAAAAAACAAACATGATACAAAATTTGATTTGGGGAATGGTCATCAATGAGGAAAAGAGAAAAGAAAGGGGAAAACAAAGAAGTAAAAGGAACTAATGGAGAATGTGATCATTTTGCCTTAAACTCACCCATTTCCACCTGAAGACTTGGTCTTGCTGGAGGACCTGAACTATAGGAACTATAAAATTAACTATAAAAGCTTTGCATATCAATTCACAATTCTCACTGAATTCTATGCATTCTTGTATGCACTTCATTGCCATCAAAAACCACTATAATCACTATAATTACCTTTTTACACATTACATGTACATACCCACATATATGATACATGGAAATTTAGGCAATTTGCATTATAATTGGGAAATCAAATAAGAGTTGAAGAATAATAGGTAATTTGTGTTATACCATATTAGTTTGTGTTGCAAGCTCTTTGCATGGACTAATTCACTTAATACTCATAATAAGTCAATTCAATAGATGCTATCATATAATACTAATTTTACAAGTAAGGAAGCCTCTGAGACATAATTCAGTAAGCCACCTAGATGTACCCAGTAATAGATGAAGTAGAGACTGATTCCAATTTAGGGGTCAGCTTTAGAATCCAGGATTCTGGAAGAAAGACCAAATTTACTCTCTAAATATTCATTAGTCTATTTTATTCAAGAACTATTTATTGCCAGGTGTGGGGTTCATACCTGTAATCCTAGCACTCTGAGAGGCTGAGGCAGGTGGACAGCCTGAGCTCAGGAGTTTGACACCAGCCTGAGCAAGAGTGAGACCCCCAGCTCTAAAAATAGTTGGGGTATTGTAGCAGACACCTGTAGTCTCAGCTCCTTGGGAGGCGGAGGCAAGAGGATCGCTTCTGCCCAAGAGTTTGAGGTTGCTGTGAGCTCAGATGCCACAGCACTCCACCAAGGGCAACAGAGTAAGACTCTGTCTCCACAAAAAAAAAAAAAGAAAGAAAAGAAAAAAAAGAAAAGAAAATGAAGTATTTATTACTCACTAAGAGTTAGTCACTTCTTTCATAGAGAGTTAACATCACACATTTTCTTCCCTCTAGGAGCTTGAAAACAGGCTATGAAGACAGTGCTGCCTCCATTCAGCAGGCCCCCAAGGTGGAACTCCACAGTGGCTAGAACAGTGAGCTCAGTGTACAAAACCTGGTGCCACCAGCTGACATAACTTAGGCCAACTTCTCAGCATTTCTAAACTCCACTGACTCTTTGAATAATGGAATAACAGACAAGGCATGGTGGCTCATGCTTATAATCATTGTATTCTGGGAGGCCAATGTGGGTGGATTACTTGAGCTCAAGAGTTTGAGACCAGCCTGAGCAAGAGTGAGACCTCATCTCTACTAAATATAGAAAAAATAGCTGGGCATTGTGGCGGGCACCTGTAGTCCCAGCTACTAGGGAAACTGAGACAAGAGGATCACTTGAGCTCAGGAGTTTGAGGTTGCTGTGAGCAGTGAGTCACAGCACTCTATCTGGTGATAAAGTGAGACTGTCTCAAAAATAGAAATGAAAAATGGGAAACAGTGAAAGTAAAGTCACAGACTTATGACAAGGATATATACTTGGAAATGTATATAGTTGGTCATCATCACAAAAAGGGCTGGGGCTTACCATGTGCCTACACTAATCCTTCCAGAAACTGAAACAAATATAAGCCACAATATAGAGATATAATTTTTTTTTCCTTGAAAGAGGAAGAGGTAAAAATACACCATATGCCTTATGGTAAGTGCATGCTGGTGGAATGCACATAGGGAACCTGAGAACATTTCAGGAGCCCAGATCTAAACCACTCTCAGCGGGAAGAAAGGCAGGAGGCATGTAGCTCTTGAGGCCTGGCCCTCTACACCCTCTTGGGACTCTCTTGCACATGCTTATTGTGGCAGTGACATCCTGGTCTCCTCCATTCATGTGGAGAAAGATTTTAACAAATTTCCTAGTGAAGAGAACGAAAAGACCCCCGCATTGAGATTGTCCTTAAGAAACTCAGAAAAGAAAGAAGAGAAATGCATCACATTATTGAGAACTTTGGGTCCAGACAGCCTGAATCTGAATCCCAGCTTAGCACTGATTAGCTGTGTAATCAGCGAGTGAAAACTTAAGGATGAGGCTCCTTTTCTGTAAAGTAAGAAAAAAAGTAAAACTTACATGATTATGATGTTGTATTTAATAAGTTAATACAGTTAGTGGCATAAAAATGTTAGTGTAAAATATTAAAAGAGTGTAAAGGTTTAACTTTTCTTTCGACCATTTAAAGAATTGTAAAATCCTTGTGGGACCAACCCTTGGAGTGTATCTGTGATGGGGGAGGTCCTGAATATCCTGGTGCAGAGAGGACCTGGTGGCTCAAATTGTTCTCTGGATTTTCACATCCCACTGGCTGTAAGCTGGGGGATCTCTGTAAGAGGGTTCCCCAAGTGAGCGAGGGGTGGTGCAGAGCTCTGGGGAGGACTGTTAACTGGATGTGAAAGAAGTTAAACTTTCACAAACAAAGGGACCCTGTGAGTCTCCTCCACAAGTCCTGCTTAGAAGCAAAAGGCCTGGCACATGCCTGTACATTCCCTTTGGGAGCTTCCACTATTATTTCTTGGGACAAACATATCTAGGAGGTTAATCACCATAAAGAGGGTTGAGTCACTTCTCTCTGTGGGAAGAGCCATCAGGAGAGATTTCCAGGGAACCCATTTCCTGTCCACAGGTAAGCACTCCTGACATCATCTTGCTTTGCCATTGTGGAATTTGACACATTGTCTCAGTCTGCTCCAGCTGCCATGACAAAGTACTGTAGACTGGGTGTTTTAAATGACAAAAGTACTTTGGGTTTGGAGGCTGCAAGTCCAGGGTACCAGCTTGATTGGATTCTGGTGAGACCTTTCTTCCTGATGTGCGGACAGCTGCCTTTTCACTGTGTCCTCATAGGGAGAAGACAGAGTAAATGAGCTTATAAGTACCCATCACGAGGGCCCCATCCTCCTGTTTTATCCAAACTGAATTACCTCCTGAAGGCTTCATCTCCACATATCATCCCATTAGGGGTTGGAACTTCAACATATGAATTTGGGGTGGGGGGCACAATTCAGTCCATAGTACACATTTTCTTGGACCATAAATTAATATTTGAGCTATGAGTATTATAGACTTTAGCTATTTTAATGGTGATACATAGTCCAAAGATTTGGAAATAGTTGTTTTTAAGACAACTAGTTAGGATAAGAGGGAATGGCTTTGGGATGCGTTATGTAGTTGTGAGATAAAGCAAGATAATGAAGACTGTATTTCTTTTAACATTAAAGTCAAGTGCAATGCTGTGATATTTTTGTTAAATCTTACTCTAATATATTTTCCATTTTGGTTTGCATTTGGCTTTGGATATGCCCATTGTCCAAGGAGATCTGAGGTGTTCTTATCTTTACTGGCCTTTGACATTTTGATTTTATTTACTTTCCGCAAAGCACCAAAGGATTGAAGCATCTTGAGGTTTGAGCTGCTTTCTCATGCCCAATAAAATCTGGAATTATAAATATGTTACATACCAAAGGAAAAGTTTAAAGACAATTCAAGACCACATGAGTAGGGGTTTTCTATCAGGTGGTTCATCTAACTACTAAGAAAATTCAGGCTAAACAACTTTAATATTGTTTCTGCAGTTTTCAGTAGGGGAGCTCTGAACGTTCACCCAAACTCACTGAAGAATGTCATGATGTTGGAGGAGTCTCTTCACCATGCTGCGCTTGGAATTCTTTACTTTCAAGGTGGTGTAAATAATGAAGGCTTTCCTGAGGATAGTTTTTATAACCTAAAAAACCAGTATCTACTACTCGTTATTATTACTACTAGTTCTATTATCTGGTATTCCATCAATCAGAATGTTTAATTGCCTCTGTTCCTACCACAAGGGTCCACCTTAAGTCACCAGTGAATTCTGATGTGCCTTTGGATCACCAAAACAAGATTAAATATCCTCATTAAATATGAATATTGAGAACACAACTTCTCAACTTTAGAAGATACTATATTTGGCAATGTCTGGAGACACTTTGGTTATTACAAGTGGGCCAGGAAGACAGCTAAACACACTCCCATGTGCAGGACAGCCTGAACCTCAGTGGAGCTAAAAATGAGGAAGCTGAGTCCACAGTATTTTAATGTATTAAATATCATAATTTTGAAGGATTCTTATAACCAATATTCTATATACTTGGGAATTCTCTACCAGACACAATGGTGTATTCACCCAAAGCCTTTTTCTTTAAGCCTGCTGGATAATATGATTAATACATATTATTGTGGTTTACATGTTAGGAGTACCTTCTTGATTACAAGAACACCTGAAATAAATGATCGAGCAAATTCATAGAACAGTTGGTATGGGATGCTGTTCCCTGTCCTGAAGGCTTATGGCACCTTTTGAGGTAGAAAGATTATTAAATATTTTTAATGTTTATTTTTTGTTATTACTTCCAGGCTTAGTATCTTAGTTTCCTACAGAGCACCTGATACAGCACTGAGCCTGCTGGGAGGTCCACAGTTGTTCCAGTGAAACAGTAACAGCACCTTGAAGACAAGCTGGTCCTCAAACAGTCAACTTGGTCACTCATTCCTTACCTTTCCTCATAAAAACTCAAGAGTGAGTGCACAAATGAGCTTTTTCTCTCTGCCTTCTCACCACCCTCCTCTTTTTCTGCACACAGATCTGAGAGAAGGTTTGTAGAAACCTACGGAAGTTTTATTAAAAGTCTTCAGGGCATAAGATAATGCAGGCTACTCTAAGCTTTGTGAAAATATGTCAATTAAGAACATGAACTCTAAACTTTAAGAAATACAGCCTTAAGGCCAGAGGGATATGTGCAGCCCTGTGACTTTGGATAAGTCACTTACCCTGCAAGCTTCAATTTCCTCACTCAGAGAAGAGACTTATTGTGAGAAGTTAATGTCTTTGCTGAATATACAGTAAGTGCAAATAAATGTTACTGGTGGCCATGATGGTAATTATTAAATAATCAGAACCTGTCCCAGTGAACTTTGATTGTCTCATGTCATGGTTCCTGGAATTTAGACATGCTGGGATAAGGTGCTGATCTCTGAGCACTTGCTGCTACCCAACCCCTTTAACTTGCTCCCTGTATTCTACTTGGAACATGCACCCACATGCCAATCAAAAGCTGGGTCATTGGCTAGGTGCCCGTGCTAAGTGGTTAGGCGCTGGCCACATGCTCCAGGGCTGGTGGATTCAAACCCAGCCTGGGCCTGCTAAACAAAAACAACAAACACAAAATAGCCAGGTGTTGTAGCAAGTGCCTGTAGTCCCAGCTACTAGGGAAGCTGAGGATAATCGCTTAAGCCCAAGAGTTTGAGGTTGCTGTGAGCTGTGACACCATGGTACTCTACCAAGGGTGATAAAGTGAGACTCTGTCTCAATCTAAAAAAAAAAAAAAGTGGGTCATCCTTCAGGATGTGGTATGTGTGACCTGTTTATGTAGTAAGTGTGACCTGTGCCCTGGAGCCTTTCATCCACAGTCAGCCTCTTCTGTCTGTGCTCCTGAGGCACTGAGGATTTTGCTCAGAGCACTCTAGAGTACTCCTTGCATAGTTTTCTAATGAGTTAGATGTGGCCCTGTGCAGCACATATCCCCATAGCATGCTCCATAAGATCCTTTGAAGGAATGAATTGAATTTTTGTTTGAGAAAGTAAGGAAGTTAAGAAGGAACTTTAGGACTTCATGAATTACCTTGTTGTCCTTGACAGTGATTACTTCCTGTTCTTAGGGTGGAAGAACAGGAAGGGAGAGGAGAGCAATGTGTTTCTAGGAAAACTTTTCCAAGTCCTTATGTTCCTTATATCATGATTTCTTTCATAAACTTATCAATATTCATCATGTACCCACCATGAATCAGGGCCTGTGGAAGGTGCTGGAAATATCTTGGTGCACAAGATGGGCAAGATCCCTGGCCACATTTAATCACAGTCCTGCCCTCAGCATAGACTTATTCCATCAGCTTGTAAACTGTTTGCATTCTAGGCGTATTCTCCAGATTTAAGTGAATAAAACTGTAACATTTCAGAATCTTTCATTTGGTCTTGGGAGCCTGCAGCAGAATCTTTTGTTGATGTTGGACCAAAGAGTCAATTCTTCTGAATTTGTCATGTCATGCAGTCTAAGAATCATTATAATTTGATTGATGTTAATTTACCCACATTATTCTCCTCTAAACTAGAAGCAGAATAGGAAATAATTACTTTATCTTTGAAAACCATCAAAGCTTTAGGACTAATAACAAACACTGAAATAATTGTAGGATACTTGCTTTTATTACCTTGTAGCTAATTTGTTTGCAGTTTGGCCTCCCAGGTTTGTGTTCTTCAGAGATTCAGGATGTTCTTTAGTGATCAGGGCACGTTATGTTTAGGAGACACATTCACTCGCGTTTTTCACAATGGATGTGTGTGTGTGTGTGTGCGTGTGTGCGCGTGTGAACTGGAATAGATTTAGTCTCTTTTTCTTTCCAGGTAAGCTTAAAAATCCAAAGGAGGAAAAAGCCCACATGGAAGCAGGAGCCTCAGATACACTGCCCCAGCCCACCCTGCATTCATTTCTAAGTAACGCTTTTCATCTCAGAGGGTACGTGCATATGTAAGTGTGAGCATGGCTCACTGTGAACTCCGAACAAAGGGTCGTGCTGTAGATTTCAATGCGTTTGGAGCATAATGTGCTGCTTTCTTGATAATGGGCTCTCTTGGCATTGAAATGAAAAGCAAACATATCATTAAAAAGACGCTCCATAAAAACTGTCTGTCATGTATCTTAAGCTTCATTAGTTTAGATTAATGACTTTACTTGATATACATGACAATAGGTGAAGCAAATCTTTGTTTATTTATTGACAATTAAATGTGGCTCTGACATGCATAACCAGGCTTCCCTCTGATTAGTTCCATGTTTTAAAGTAAGTTTGTGTTATAAAACTTGTTAACTACAGTATCATTTTATTGAGTCCTGCTCAGTGAATGATGTGATCTACATCGAAAGGCATCAATTTTGCAGCCATTCCTGGCAGCCACTGGAGCATTGTGCTCACAGATTGGAGTTGATATCTCATTGTGCAAATTCAGGGACCCAGAAAATGTCCAGTTATTGAGCCTCTGCCCTGCAAAGACAATATTCTATTCATGAAATCTGGGTGCAAGGTCATAGACTGAAACCTGAATGAAGGGTAAGATTCAGATTCATTTTGTGGCTTTGCTGACAACCTCTCCAAAATCCAGTGTTTTGAAAGTATGAAGCTTTTCCCAGAGTATCCCACTAATGCAGTGCAAAGGAGCATGTAAACAAATAAATATAGTGCATCCTAATTAGGGGCCTGCTATAGAATCTGGGCAAGCTCACCTTTTAGGAAAGATGTTGCCATATCTGATATTATGTTGGTTCAGATGACATAAGAAAGCTTCCAAGAGCACCTGGTAACAGACATACCACCCTAGAAGAGGCTGAGAAGGCAGAGGAGAAGAAAGAGGATGGGGAGGGCAGGAGAGCAATGGGGCATTAAATGTATCTGCTTCTCAGCTCCCTGAGATTCACATGGTTCGCCTTTCCAGGAATTCAGAAGTTGGAGGCTGTTAGAAATAATCAGTCCTTCCCATCACAGACACCCTGTAGTTCTCCTTAATAGCTCCTTTTTATGTGCCATCAGTTCTCAAAAATATATTTAGAAAGACTTATTGAGAAGGAGGCATAAAATAAAATCCATGTTATAGTTGAGTATTACAAGTGATTTCTGGACTCCATTCTGTGAAGTCTCTATTCTATTAGACTCTCTGTAGAATCTCCATACAAAGTAAAATATAAACTCTCAGCCAACTCAAAGGGGAACTCTTTGACAAAAGAAACCATCTTTGACATGGCCACTCACAATATAATGGGAAGGCACGTTTCTCCAAATCCTGGAGTCCAGGAAAGCACCTTTGCTTTCCTTAGGAAATACAGGGTAAACAAATACACACCTAGTGATATTTTCTATAGAAAATCCTGGGATAGTGTTTAAACTCAAAGAAAAGAATGATGTTAATCTAAGTATTATCTGATTTTATCTACAGCGCTCTAGATAGTCTTGTCCTTAGAAGACGTCTTTGCAATCCTTTTGCTCCTAATTGGTGTCAATACTTAATCTGGTTAATATAGTCTCAATATGTACTATAAAGGAGTAACCAAACTCTGCTTCTTAAGTTACCATCTTTCTTTTCATTACGAGCCATTCCTCTCCTCCTCACACAGCCTCACCCACCACCAGTCCAAAGGACAACTTCATCAACAGTCATCTTAGCCTGGGATGACTCGGTTGGTGTGTTCAAACCTTGTGGACAGGGTCTTCATATATATGGCAGCGTGAGGGACCGATGAAAACCTGCTCTCATTTCATATCCTTATTCTACAGAGTTTGCCTTTGTGAATTGTGCAGGCCTCTCTTAGAGGAGGAAGGCAAGCTTGGCAGGAGACAGGGAGCCAGGTAACTCCTGAGAGGGCTGGGGCTGAACATGGGCACTGGGGAGTAAGCAAGAATCTTTTACCTGCTCCCTGGCTGCTGATGCTTCTTTTTTCTGTGTTCAAAGACTTGGCAGGCCTACTAGAACATTGATATGGTGATTTGGGATTTTTCCTGGCACTTCAGCGCTAACCATTTTGTAGTTGACTTCTCACTCTAGCTTGGGCATCCTTTGGTAAGTTGTCCCATAATCATCACTATCATCAGTTTATAATGAACAACTCTGCTATCTGTCACTTGTTCCTTCTCAAGGTAGGTCCTATACTTATTTCTTTTAATGACACTTTCCTCGTACAGAAGGTTATTTTATTTTGCTGTCCTTTGTTCACCAAGATCTAAATGTATGTGTTTACATTTGGAAAGAGACAAACATAAATTTTCTTGACCAAGAAAAATGTACACTATCATTGCCCTTTCTTTGAGGAGGGGATTCATTTATTTAGCTACACAATGAAAAATTTTCTTTGTGATTTTGGAAACGTGTTGAAGTTTTGGGTTGATATCATAACAGTATGCTTTGTGATATTATTGTCTTTGACAAAATAGCAATTTCTATATGTTTGTACCATAATTATCAGCAAGTTTTTAAAAACATAATTGAGAATTGTTGGATTATAATATACATGGGAAATGAAGTGAGGAGCCTGATTTAAAAGATAAGGGCATGTTTTATTACTGGACAATGGTGCTGAAGGTAACATGGAATCACATAAAAGAAGCTGAAGTGTTAAGATTTTGTAGTAGCACTAATGGTTGGAAAGCCCTCATAAACCAAGATCCTGACCAAACTAAGATCCTTATCAAACTGCAGGATTAAATGTAAAACATCTGCAATTTCAAGACAATAAACCATTTTTTTTTCAAAAGAATCAAATGATCAGGTTAGACTTTCTTCATGCCAGATTGAACTCAGCTTTAATTTTTTTTCCTGTGAGGACCTTTATTATATTTGCCCATGTTTCACAAACTCTGCATCCTTAAGCTTGACTTACCTATTAGAAGGAAATTTTCATATGCTAACTAGGAGTTTACAAAGGGCTGACACTTTCTCTAGAATTCTTTGGTTATTTTATTTCCTCTCCTTTGTTCCTAAGACTCAGCTTTTGTTTCAAACTTGGCCCCTCTTTTCCCTGCTGCAGTGCTCTAAGGATTAAAATACAAATGATCATTTACAAATTGAAGGTTAAGACATAAATGCATTGTACTTGTGATTTGATGAGCAAAAACAAGTCACAAAATAAGAACAAATAGCAGTATTATCCCATGGGAAAGAGCCTTCTGTATCGATCTATTATTTCCCAGCTTGAAATGTGCCCCTATTGTAGTTCCACTCGATTATGATCACTTCCCCTGGCTGATTCAACTTGAGTGCTTCTGACATTTGCAAAGTCCCTCACAGGTTCTGCTGAACAGCAGGGGAAACATTGTTAATGAAGAAATAACAAGCCAGAGATCTGAATAAATATTTTGCTGATTGAAAGGAGGTATACAGTTAAATTTTTTTAATGCTGACAACTGAGGAAACTCACTAACATGCTTTGCTTGTGTTAGCTAAAATTGGGTTCTAGTGGAGTTTTTTACTGCACCACAGGGCACTTTTCATTTCCTGATTCTATTATAAACTAAGTGGCCACCTGAACCTGCCAATGAACTTGTTCTATTGTGTTTTTCTATTTTTAATCCTGAAAGAGTAAACACATTTCTCATCAGATGTGTTACGGGCTGCCATACATAGGGGAGATTTATGAAGGTGCCACTGAGTTATTACAGAACCATTCATTTATAAATAAGTATCCATTCTGAAAGGAAACTATAAATGATGGCTGCGTTTTCATCATTTTACAAATCTGTATTATAAAAGTGTGTAGGCATTTTTTTAATACTCACTACAGTGGCATGGAAACAATTTGGATTTTATGCCTTTTTAGGCTGTGTTTTCTGTCTTTATATATGATTAAAGTTCTGGTCTTATAACCAAGGTGATGCTTTATGTGACTCCCAGCTACAGCTCTGAGAAGGAGCATAATGGTTCCTTCAGGATTCGAGGATTAATTACAAGAGCATTGTAGACCTGTCTTGTTGTTTAAGGAATTGTCATTAGTGGATCTGGAAACTCAGTGGAAGCTGCTGGGTTTTCCTTTCACAGCATTGCAGTAGAATCTATTGCTGGGAGATATTCCCTGTGTGTTTCCCTGAGATATGTACCTATGTTTTCAGAGAATTTTTTAGCACATGGGATTTAGTGTTCCATAATGAGACTATCTGAAGCTATTCACCAAAAATATTCTTCATTAAACAAATGTATTAATAGGAAAGGTGGGTTGGATGTTATTTAGTACATGTCTACCTGTGAGGTAGCATCTAGGGTGGATGGGAAACTCAGAAGTCAGGTAGTCTCAGAACCCCAAGAGATGCTTGAATGCTCCCTCAAATATGCTGGAAGAGGCTCTAATTAAATAAGTGATCCTGTACACGAGGGGGATACATGTGCATCTATTTCTCAAAGAAGTCTGCACCATCTTTGCACAGCTGTGGTTGTTGGAAAGTCCATTTGTCTTTACATTGCACTGAAATTGACCTACTCTGACTTCTTCTTTTTTTTTTTTATTAAATAATAGCTGTGTACATTAATGCAGTCATGGGGTACAGTGTGCTGGTTTTATATACAATTTGAAATATTTTCACCAAACTGGTTAACATAGCCTTCATGGCATTTTCTTAGTTATTGTGTTAAGACATTTATAATCTATATTTAGAAAGAGTCACATGTACCCTTGTAAGATGAATCATAGGTGTGGTCCCACCAATTACCCTCCCTCCACCCACCCTCTCCCTTCCCCTCCCCTCCCTCTCCCCTTTTCCCATATTCTTGAGCTATAATTGGATTATAGCTTTCATGTGAAAGCTATAAATTAGTTTCATAGTACAACTGAGTACAATACCAAAGTCCTTGTTCTGAATCTTTGGCATAGACAAATAGGCATTGTCTGATTTTTCTTACTACCCCTACTAACACTCAGAAGTAGCTGTGGTGTTTCTCTTTTGTATGCTCCATGTTCTCCAACTTCAATTACATGGAAATCATTGGGAGACAGTAAGATGCAGGTGGTTTTCCCTGAGTATTAGATCCAGTACACCTGTGTTAGAATCTAGAAATCTATTTATTTCCAAGAATGCAGAGTCTGGAAATCTTTCCATTTCCTACATTCAGGAAATCAATGCACTGTTATTATCTGCTTTACGAATGAGGATAATGAGGTAGAGAGAGTCAGCAATTTATACAGGGTCACGTTGCTAGTAGGTGGCAAAGATAGGATTTGAACTTCAAAACTTAACCAATGGGGGGAGGGGCAAGATGGCCGACAGGTATCAGCCTCTGACAGAAGCTCCCATCCAGAAGGAAGGACAAAGTCCAGAAAATACCCAACAAAGTTGAAGACTGGGAGCTCAGACGAGAGAGAAGAGTGATATCTGCAGGACACCTATGTTGAGGCAAGTTGAGACTCCTAGAAAGCAATCTATAGGTACATAATATGTCCCAAAGGAAAAGTGTCCATCCCCTCCCCCAGGAAACTTGTGTTTTTCTCTTTGTTTTCTCTTCATCTGCTCCTAAAAGTTTTCTACAGGTGAGAGGTGAACTGAGGACCTATAATCCCACCCCATGTGTGAGAGATACAGGAAGTGGTGTCTACTCCCCTAGAGGGACCCTGCTGAGACTCTGTACACCCTCTAGCCAGGCAGAAAAATCCAACTAACTTTTCACTGCCATCTTGAATTTCCAGTCCACCTTTCCCCCTTTGCCTGCAGAGACAGTGAGAGGAGGCCCAAGAGTAGCGTCCCTCCACCCCCGCAGGACCAAGTGTCCTGTCTTGGCTCTGCAGTTGGAGAATTACGTGAGTCCTGCATTCCATGCACTGCAGCTGCTGGCACTCTGTGCAGCCATGGGTCACCGCCCAGGACTGATCCAGCCACTGTGTTTCCTGTGCCCCAGCTGCCAGGTGCTCTGTGCTGCTGCGGCCCCCCCCCCAGGACTGATCCCAGCCACTGCCTTACCTGTTCCAGGGCTGCTAGGTGCTCAGCACTGCCGTGGGCCACCCCCCTAGGACTGGTCCAGCTGTATGTTCTCAGCACCCCAGGCCTGGCACCCAAGAACTGTGAGAGGATGGTCAGTCAGTCAGTGGAGAGGGAACCACACTGGAGAGGCAGTACCCTGAGGCAAAGAGCTGCAGAAGCTTTTCTGTACAGATATGCTTCTGTACAGATAAGCTTTTCTGTACTGATAGCCACTGGTGGAATGGTTTGGGGATGGACTTCAAATAGTGCAAATTCAGTATGGGGCAGAATCAGCAGAAAAACTCTGATAACCTGAATAACCAGAGTAGATCAACTTCCCCAAGGAAGGATGGGGCAGGTGCAATTGAAGATCCCTTCCATAAACAGATGTCTGAGATGTCAGAAATAGAGTTCAGAATCTGGATAGCAAATACAATTAATAGAATGGAGGAAAGGAGGGAATTAGAATTTCAAATTATTCAAAAGCTGTCTCAAGAATTCAATGATTTCAAAGATAAAATGACCAAAGATTACGAGATAGTGAGGCAAGAGGTTGCAGTCCTTAAAGATCTGAAAAATATGGTAGAATCCCTCAGTAATAGAATGGAACAGGCAGAAGAAAGGCTCTCTGACACAGAAGACAAAGCTTTTGAATGCGTCCAACCACTCAAAGATGAAGAGAAATGGAGAACAAAAGCGGATTACACTCTCAGAGAGCTCTGGGATAATTTGAAGAAAACTAATATTTGGCTTATAGGGATCTCTGAAGGTGACAAAGTTGCTTCACAAAACACAGAGGCTCTTCTTCATGAAATTATGAAAAAGAACTTTACAGACATGCCAAGAGATTCTGAAATTCAGATAGCAGACAGTTTCAGAACCCCAGCATGGGGTTATGTCAACTTAAACAAGACATCTTCCAGGCATATCATAATTAACTTCGCTAAAGGTAATATGAAAGAGAAAATTCTGAAAGCAGCTAGACATAAGAAAACCATAACCTATTAGGGGAAGAATATTAAAATGACTGCAGATCTCTCTGCTGAAACCTTTTAGTCTAGAAGGTTAGTCACCACTTTTAATCTCCTAAAACAAAATACCTTTCAACCCAGGATCCTGTATCCAGCTAAACTGAGTTTCATTTACGACAGAGAAATTAAATACTTTAATGACATTCACATGTTGAAGAAATTTGCCATAACTAAACCAGCTCTCCAGGATATTCTCAGACCTTTCCTCCACAATGACCAGAGCAATTATCCACCACATAAGTAAACTCATACAGAAAATTTTGACGAAAATCCAACTTCCACAGTGGCAAAAGGATTAAAAATGTCCACTGGACTTTTGAAAATTTCAATACCCAAAATTATACCAGGTTTATCAATACTCTCAATCAATGTGAATGGCTTAAATTGCCCTCTAAAGAGGCACAGGCTGGCTGACTGGATACAAAAACTCAGGCCAGATGTCTGCTCCATACAAGAATCTCATCTTACCATACCTTAAAAGACAAATATAGACTCAGGGTGAAGGGATGGTCATCTATATTCCAGGCAAATGGAAAGGAAAAAAAAGCAGGTGTTGCAATTTTATTCACAGACACAATAGGTTTTAAACCAATGGAAGTAAGCAAGGACAAGGATGGTCACTTTATATTTGTTAAAGGTAATACTCAATATGATGAGATCTCAATTATCAATATTTATGCACCCAACCAGATTCGCCTCAATTTATATGAGATACTCTAATAGGCACGAACAACTTTATCTCTTCCAGCTCCATCATAGTCAGAGATTTTAATACTCCTTTGGCCATGTTGGATAGATCCTCCAACAAGAAGCTAAGCAAATAAATTTTAGATTTAAACTTAACCATTCAGCATTTGGATTTCACACACATCTATAGAACATCTCATCCTAACAAAACTGAATACACATTTTCCTCATCAGCCCATGGAATATACTCCAAAAATGACCACATCTTAGGTCACAAGTCTAACGTCAGCAAATTTAAAAGAATGGAAGTTATTTCTTGCATCTTCTCAGACCATTATGGACTAAAAGTTGAACTCAGCAACAACAGGAATCTGCAACTCATACATAAACATGGAAGCTAAATAACCTTATGCTGAATGATAGGTAGGTCAGAGATGAGATCAGGAAGAAAATTATCAAATTTTTGGAACAAAACAATAATGAAGATGCGAGTTATCAGAACCTCTGGGATA
>NW_003852704.1:135734-137694 GCF_000181295.1 Otolemur garnettii
GGACATTTCTCAAATTGATAGAGGCCATCTACAGCAAACCGACAGCCAATATCGTACTGAATGGAGTTAAATTAAAATCATTTCCACTCAGATCAGGAACCAGGCAAGGATGTCCACTATCTCCATTGCTGTTTAACATTGTAATGAAAATTTTAGTCATTGCAATTAGGGAAGAAAAGGCAATCAAGGGTATCCATATAGGATCAGAAGAGATTAAAACTTTCACTCTTCGCAGATGATATGATTGTATATCTGGAAAACACCAGGGATTCTACTACAAAACTCTTAGAAGTGATCAAGGAATACAGCAACAACATCTCAGGTTACAAAATCAACACTCATAAATCAGTAGCCTTTATTTATACCAAGAACAGTCAAGCTGAAAAAATAGTCAAGAACTCTATTCTGTTTACAGTAGTGCCAAAGAAGATGAAATATTTGGGAGTTTACCTAACAAAGGACATGAAAGATCTCTATAAAGAGAACTATGAAACTCTAAGAAAAGAAATAGCTGAAAATGTTAATAAATGGAAAAACCTACCATGCTCATGGCTAGGAAGAGCTAACCTCGTTAAAATGACCATACTACCCAAACCAATATATAATTTCAATGCAATCACTATTAAAGTTCCACTGTCATACTTTAAAGATCTCAAAAATATAATACTTCATTTTGTATGGAATCAGAAAAAAACCTCGAATAGCCAAGACTTTACTCAGAAATAAAAACAAAGCAGGAAGAATTACACTACCAGACATCACACTATACTATAAATCCATAGTGATCCAAACAGCATGGTATTGGCACAAAAACAGAGAGGTGGATGTATGGAACAGAATAGAGAGCCAAGAGATGACAAGCCAATTAAAAACATTGAGTGGGGAAAAGATTCCCTATTTAACAAATGGTGCTGGGTGAACTGGCTGGTGACCTGCAAAAGACTAAAACTGGATCCACACCTTCTTTCACCACTAAGATAGACTCTCACTGGATTAAAGATTTAAATTTAAGACATGAAACTATAAAAATACCTGAAGAAAGTGTAGGGAAAACACTTGAAGAAATCGGCCTGGGTGAAAATTTTATGAGGAGGACCCCCCGGGGAATCGAAGCAACATCAAAAATACATTACTGGGACCTCATCAAACTAAAAAGCTTCTGCAGGGCCAAGAACACTATAAATAAAGCATGAAGACAGCCCTCAGAATGGGAGAAGATATTTGCTAGTTATGTCTCCAACAAAGGTTTAATAACCAGAATCAACAGAGAACTCTAACGTTTTAGCAAGAAGAGAACAAGTGATCCCATCTCAGGGTGGGCAAGGGACTTGAAGAGAAACTTCTCTGAATAAGATAGGCACATGGCCTACAGATATATGAAAAAATGCTCTCCATCCTTAATCATCAGAGAAATGCAAATCAAAACTACTTTGAGGTTATCATCTAACAACAGTAAGATTAGCTCATATCACAAAATCCCAAAACCAGAGGTGCTGTCATGGTTTTGGAGAAAAGGGAACACTTCTACACTGCTGGTGGAATTTCAAACTAATACATTCCTTTTGGAAAGATATCTGGAGAACACTTAAAGAACTAAAAATAGACCTGCCATTTGATCCTATAATTCCTCTACAAGGTATATATATCCAGAAGACCAAAAATCACACTAGAATAAAGATATTTGTATTGGAATGTTCATTGCAGCCCAATTCATAATTGCTAGGTCATGGAAGAAGCCCAAGAGCCCATTGACTCATGAATGGATCAATAAATTGTGGTATATGTTACCATGGAATACTATGCAGCCATAAAGAAAGATGGAGACTTTACCTCCTTCATGTTTACATGGATGGAGCTGGAAAATGTTCTTAGCAAAGTATCTCAAGAATGGAAGAAAAAGTATCCAATGTACTCAGCCCTACTATGAAACTAATTTATAGTTTTTATAGGAAAACTATAA
>NW_003852704.1:137994-149126 GCF_000181295.1 Otolemur garnettii
AAAAAAAACTTAACCAAAGGCTTTCACTGGTGCCATTATATAAAGGGAAATAAGAGGGTAGTAGACTTATGAATAGTGGTAAGATAGTAATAATGATTCTTTTCTGTGCTAAATATTTGTGTCCACAGTAGTGCCTTCTAAGGCGGCATTTACTAAACTTTTTAAAAACACAAATTCTGCAAGATTTTTAATTTTTTTCTAAAATGAAAATAAGAACAGAAAAAGAAGGATTTAGTCTTTAAATAAATTTGTGGAATAGCAGGTTAAAAGAAGTTAAGCATGTTTCTTAACTACAATACTAATCAGAGCCTTCAATATGCTAATATCCATGTTTACACTCAAGGACATATTGTATTACTTGGGATTCTCCAGCTTACTTGACAACTTAATGAACCTTTGTTCCCTCACTCCCTCTTTCCCTTCCTTCCTTCCTTTTGGAATGTCTCCTGAGGAAAGTATCTTAGAAGATTCTTTAGGAAATATTTCACTAAGGTATGCCTTACACATTTGAACATATAATATCAACTCTTTTGGTCATCTACTGAGGTATTTAACCCCTTCTGGGTCACCTACAAAGGTTATTTCACAACGGCATTGAAGTAGGCATGGTTTCAGATTTTCTTAAGAAGTTACTTTACATAAAAGATTGCACCTAAAAAATGTTGCAAGCCCATGTGGTAGACAATCCTGGAAGTATTTCAGAGCAGGAGAGTTACAGAAATATGACAGTGAAGATGGCTGCATTGTCAGGATGAAATAAAAGATGAAGTACAGTTCATTTGGAGCTAAAGATGTTGCTGAACTGCCAGCACAAGAGTGCTGGCACATGAGGAATTAGAGACAGAGAGTGACTCTAGGAATATGGAAGATCAACAATGGGACTTAGTAATGATTGGCTATTGGGAGAGAAAGAAGGGAAGAGCCTAGGTGGCATCCAGGGTCTTAAGATTGAGAGACTACATGCAAAGGCACAAAGATCACTTGAGCTCAAGAGTTTGAGGTTGGAAAAAAAAAGACTGTCAGACTTAGGGAAAACATAGTAATAGAAATTGGAGAATTTGGCAAATCATACCAGATTTGGGGGTGGGATGAGAAGGGAGAGAAACACAGAACAAATATTTATTGAGCACCTACTGTGTGATCAACATTTACTCTTTTATGAAAATCAGTAACATCTTAAGGAGAAATCATTATACAAAAACAAACCAAAGTTTCTCCATTCTTAGGAGTTGGAAGAGTCTTGAGTTCAAACTGACTGTCAATTCTGTCGTGTCTTAGTGCTGAGAAACTTCTAGTATCTCTCAGAGCACACTGGGAACATTATTGATAGATTCCCATCTAACATGTTGAGATTGAAGTGATGCCAAACTATTCCAATGTGACAGGTTTTGAGTTGTAAATTCAAGAATTGAATGCTTAAAAATTGCTTATGTGACTCTCAACACAGAACCACTTATAGGCTTTTCAAGAAAAAATGTTAACCTTCAAGAAATGCTTGAGAGAATCTTGTGTAGCAATGGTTTCAAGAGCTGGCATTCAGATATTGGCAGGAGATATCTAACATCTAAAGAGACAAAGCTCTTTTATATATGATAAATAATTGCCTCCAGTCTTGGTCAGGTGGTTGACTATTTCTCCATCTTCAACTAATGAAACACTTAATCTCAGCCTGTAATACAATGAAGGATATTTTGCCATGGATAGGAAGAACAATCATCTTAGAAAAAATGCATTCTTTTCATCAGAACTGAATTTTGAGAATTTGGGCTACAAGCTTTTTTATAAGAAAAGCTACCTATATAATTCACATATTCAATTTCTATTTGTTACCTTTTAAAGCCTGTTTAAAAATATAAACTCTTACTAAAGAGTTTTACTAAATGCTTCCCCCTCCCATCTTGTTTCTAATTCATTGAAAGGTCAGGGATAATGGCAGCATGTATCAGTTACATTTGTAGTGTGTATGAATTTTATATTTCAATGAATTGAATAGACTGCTTTAGAGGATGTGAGGCCTTGCTGGTTAGTTTTAATCTTGATGCTAGGAAGTACATTTGAAATTGTTGATGGATAGTGTTCTTAGGTTCAATTATTGGCAGACATTAACTGAACTACAGAAGCATCATTTGGCTATGACAACCTGAAAGCCATGGGGATTATCAGATTAAAAATGGAAGTGCACTCATTACTGAATCAAAATTATGTGTCAACAGTACTTTCTGAGTCATGTATAGTAAGTATGAATATTATCTTGGATTACAAAAATTACTGGCTTTATGTGAGACAAAATGTTGAGAAAAAATTTGGGTTTTTTCTCTTAATTTGCTAGTGAAAATAATGTTACATCAGTGTTTTTCTAGTCTTCTTAAGAGGCAGTGTTGCTGTAATTGAACAGAACTGAATCAGTGCTTAAAATAGACATGTGGAGAACAGAGAAAAACAATTCACCAGTCTTAATGGAAATATCCCTTGAGAATATCCAGCTTCCTTTCTTCCAAATTTATGTTCATAAAGCAACCTCTGCCTTTATAATTTGTTTTCCTGGGGGATTTATCTACCAGGACTGGGTTTGCAAATAGCCTCCATTCATGTATCTCATAGGTCTGTCTTCGTAAAGTATTGAATTGATGTCATGTTGATACAGTTTTTAGCTTTTTAGCTTGCTCAGTGATGGGTGTCCTTAAACATCTGAATTTGGGGTCCTAGAAATGTTTGTCCAGAGCCTGAAATTGTGCCCTTTTATGCAGAATAAAGTACTGTGGGGAGTAGTAGCCAGATGGTCTATTTTCATGAGTATGACATTTTACAAGTTGTGTCAGCGCTATTTGTCTTATGAATTTACTGAACAAAGAAGATATAGATTTATGATATTTCTAATGTAAGTCAGAACATAGCCTATCATAGGTTGTCCATTACTGGTCCCACATCCTGGAGTTTATGCTTACATGTGGTCCCCCTCACATCACATTCAGGCCACTTGTTTTGGCCAGTGGAACATTAGCAAGTGTGATTCCAGCACAGACTTAACACTGGAACAATGGAGCTTGTCCACTTGCAAATCCTCCCTCCTTACTTGTTGGGGAGCTTTGATAGATTTGAATAGTCAGAAGAGAAGTAGGGAGCCCTGGAGCATGAGCAGCCACGTTTGTCCCAGCCCCAGCTGGATACAGCTATATGAAGCCCAAGCTCTATTTTGCAAAGTAGAAAAGATAAACTCAGAAGAATGTCTCAGGTGAATGCAATCAACCCACAGAACTGTGATAAATAATAAATAATTATTCCTTTAAATCAATAAGCCTTTATGGGTGGTTTGTTGCACTGCAATAGGTAAATGAAATTGTTTTGCTACAGTTATGGGTCCCTTTAAAATGTATCAGTATTGACTACTTAAAGCAAATGATGTTAAATTTCGGGGAATAGCATAAGTGAGTAGTACTTATCCAAAGTCCCCTGCACCCATTTGTTCTTGTTCTACACATGAGTGGTATTGCACTGCCATCTGGTGGCAAAGACTGTTTTGGATGTTCTTGTAATTTGGTGCATTTATCCAGCATTTGTGAAACTATTAAAATACAAAAATGCATACAGAAGTACAATGAAATCCAGAGAACCAAAACTGAAAAGAAAAATATTTCATGATGTGAGAAGAATGGAACTTAGCCATGTATGTGCACCATACAAGGCTTCTTTGCTGTGGTGAGTTGCTCTTACTTCCTAATTAGAACTTGGCAGTGATTTTCAGCCAGTGTGCCATGGGTGCGTCATGATAGGATCTCATGTATGCCATGGAGATTTTTAAAGATCATTTATTAAATTATTTTTGAAAGAAGTTCAAATCAGAGTAAGTATATTCTTATTTTTTACTCTTTATTTTTATCAACATAATTTAAGTGTGCTGTGGAAGTTGAAGTATAGGTTCGAGTTTGCTGTGAGATAAAAAACATTGAAAAATATTGTTCTAGGAAGATATTGGGCTAGAGAAAGATGGTTCTTTTTCTTCTCCTTCTTTCTACTATCCCAGGGAAGAGAAGACATACTACTCAGAAGAGAAAATTTACTTCATTCTTCTTTCTTTATCAAGTGAGTATGAAATTGTACCAGACACGTGCTCAAGTGTTTTGATGTGGACAGAGACTGCTGGGAAGGAGGTAGGGGATGGGGGTGGGAAGTGGCTAGGTGGCTGTAAATGACAGAGTGTTTAGATGTTGACTTCCTTTGATGTTGCCATCCATCCCTCTTTCACAGTCATCAGAAAACAGGAGCCATCAGAAAGTAGAGTAAGCTGAATGATTCGATAAGCTGGGCCACCTGGCCTGGCTTCCCAAAGCTGGGCTCCACCCAGTCCCAATAGAACCCATGACTCAGAGCTAAGGTTTGCCTTTGGGAATACTCTTTCTTCCTCAAGATAGGTTTAGGGAGAAACTCAAATACTTTTTGGATTCAAATATGTACTCTGTGTTAAAATCACACATTTCTTTCTAGAGACAAGTTTTTGTCAAAAAAATATACATTTTTGTTGCATATATACCATGAAGATACATTGGCACACACCTACTACAATAAGTCATATGTATATATGTGTTCATGTTAAGCCGAGGCAAGAAAATAACAAAACCTTTCTTTCCAAGTAAAATTATTTTACCTGCACTTATGATGTTGAAGGAAACAGTACTTATTTTATCTTTTCAAGATGAAGAAAATTTCTCTTAATATAATATGTATTACAATAATAGCATCTAGTTAAGATTTCATCATGACATTTCAGTTCAATATACTACACAATCCCTGCCATGTTTTTATAAAACATTACTCAGTATGAGATATTCACATTAACTACAATTGCTGAAATGACTGATGTTTAAATCTAACGACAGTTTCTATCATTATTAAACTTCATTATAAAGTAAAGCCTGTGGGTGGAATTGTGGCTTGATGCTTTTGTAATTTGCTCTCTACCTTTTCAAAGTACTTTTCAGTTACATCAACTGAATCATTTCATCTTATAGATGTAAAGATGAAGGGAAAGAACAAAAACATGGCCATTAACAGAAGCAGTGCAAATGTGCATAGTTAATGGAAACCATTTTGACATTTTGTATTTGATTCCATGGTGTACCTACTCGAACAATTTCAATGGCATATTAGAACAAAATGCTGCATTGTGCTCTTCACTAAGAATGCAAGTAATAGACTTCAAAAATTACCTTTTCACTGGAAGTATTATCTGCCGGAAATGAAGAAATGTTTTACATTATGAGAGGCTAATAGCACCAGAGGGAGGGCTGGGCGGGCAGGATAACTCCGGCAGGGGAGGGACTTGATTCTTTACTCTCCAAGATGCATTCTTTCATTTTATAAAGCATAATAACAATAGTCCCCCTCAATGTTTTGGGCTATAATAATATAGATTTTAATTTTCTGCATCTTCTGACTATATTGTTACTAATCCAAGTTCAGGTTTATATTAGTTAAAATGGAATCTGGATCTCTACGGCAGGACCAAAGTAAAGGCATAATGACTGCTTTTAGATACGTTAATTTTGATTCTGGAAGAAAAGCTTCCTTTATAAAAGTAAGTGGAGAGTTTTTAAAAATATGAAAAAAAATAGAAAACCCCCCATTTCTTTCCCATTGTGTATACTAATAGGCAGCTCATTATTGGGGCAGCAAATGTTGGTTTATGGATTGCACTAAAGATGTGGTTTAATGGAGTATTTTATTGTAGGACAGGCATACCCCAGTTGTGGGAGGTATATACACATTCTATACCAGTCATTAAAGGCTTTCACATAGAAATATCTTACTTGATTTCTTTAATAGCCATTACTATTTCCTTAATTTTTCTCACATGGAAAGTGAAGCTTAGGGACAATACATGGTTTGTGCAACTTCACACATCCAATAAGAGACATAACCAGTAATGGAACCTCTGTCTCTGGGGAAAATGCAGAGATGGGAGGGAAAAAAAAATCAGTTTTACAAGACGAAGTGTGAGATGACTTTTGCTTGGGCCTGAGCAGTTTTAACTCTAAGTGTTGACATAGATTTGAGGGTAGAAGCAAAGCTAATAGAAAAGAAGCAATGATAAAACCTGAAGTTGCTTTGTTTGCAATGATCTAAATAGTACCAACTAACCAGATTTGGTATTTGATAGCATGTTCTAGCTGAAAGAAATACCAAGATCTGGTTTCAGGTCTCCTGGCACCTGTTCTGCAGCTCAATGCACTGATGTGGTTGCACACATTGCACACCCACGGGCCAAAGCCCAGGGCTCACCTCAGTGAATGTCTGCTCTGGTGACTGGCAATTTAATGGAAAAGGCGCAAGCAGAATCTGGGGCAGGACTACATGGAAGCCCAAAGACTTATTTCTATAAATGAGGAAAAGACGATACACTTTGAGGAGAAAGATCAAAGGACCCATTGTGACATCCTTTTCAGTACTTTCTATATATATAATTTTTGCAATTCAGCTGCAGCCCAAGTTTCAACTTTTTGCACGTTGCAAGCACTAAGTGAACATTAACAGTTCAGAGCATCTAACAGTCCTGTCACTCCAGATGGGGCCTTCTATGAAAATGCACCTTCTTCATTGCTTGTTTGATAGTTTTAGATTGTTTGGAAGCCTACAAGCGATACAAAATAAAAGGCCTGAATACTAAAAAAATCAATTTCTAGGTTATCAATTTCTAGGTTATCCAAGAGAAGCATCTAAAAAAGCCCAATGTACAAAATAACATTTTTTATAGAAGAATAAAAACCATTGGCTGATTCAAGTCTTAAACAAAAAGCCAAGAAGTAATAACATTAGCCTATTTGAAATTCTAAATCTTATTGTCCTGGCCAGTTCCTAAGAGAATGGAAGCATTTCTATGTGTGTGTGTTTGGGTGGGTGGGTGGGGACAAGATACACAGTGTGAAACTTTTTCCTTAAAACTAGCTTCTTTCTTAGCATGGCAGACTTACTCTTTTAAAGTAGTCATCATGCTGGTGGACAGCACCCAACAGTAAAAATTTATTATACTCATTATACACCAGCCAGCAGGATTCCTTTCTTAAATATCTCCACTTTGGATAAATTGACAAATGTATTTCTGCTAGTAGAGATGGCATAGCCTTACTTCCCAAGCTGTAACTCATCTCTGCAGATTCTGTATTTCAGTTGGACATTCCTAGGAAAGTCTAATTTCCAGAGAAGTCAGGGTCTAGTTTCCCTATGGAGAAGCAATTGTCCCATTCCCTGGGTGGGGAATTCTAAAGAACAATTTTCACAAAAGAGCATCTACTGTTAGCTGAAGAGCAGTTGATCTCAGGAGAAGTAGGGAAGCATCTTTTGCCAACTGGATAAGTGGCTTGTCACAGAAGACATTGTGGGGTCTTGGCACTCAGCCAGTGCTGCATAGTACGCTATGCAAGGAGGGCCAACAAACTACACAATGGGAGAGATGTGAACCCATATGCTCTATATTAGCACTGATCCATTGGGTGGGAGGTAGAAAGTCCCTGCTCATGGTGGTCTTCAGAAACTCAGTCCCAAGTTTGTTAAAGGCAGGTGAGGAGCCTAACCCCAGACCAGAAGCTTCTAGGACACTTACAGTAAGAAAAAAACACTAAGCATCTGGCACTTGGGTGGTGTTGGGCAGGAAAAGGCAGATGGAGTTTCTCAAGAACAACAGACCACACATAGTCAACACAGTTCATCCTTTTACAAAATGTGAGCCATGGAAACACAGAAGGCTCAGATGCTCTTGTATTTCCACATGGTGGGTAGGGAGTCACCTGGGAGATGTTTTCGGTAGCACTCTGTCTTGGTGAGCATTGCTCACAAGGACAACTACAGATCTGTAGTGAGGAACAATGTGGGTGCTGGCACCACAGTAAGGATGCCTGGATCTCAGGTGTCCCAAGTGCAAGGAACAAGCTTAACTCTTGATCACCTGGAGGCCACAGTGCCAGGGGGACAGCTGGAGAGGCTGAAAAATGTGGTCTGTGTCAGCATTTGCATCTTTGTGGAAGTAGACAATAATACTTTTCATTATAATTGTTAATCAATAAACATACACACATACTTGGCTGCTGACATTAAGATATTAATGCAAAGGATGTGCAAATGGGCATCACGGTGCACCTAGTTACTTATAGTTGGACATTTACCAATGAGGGAACAAAAGTGTTACCTAAAATGCAAAACAGCATTTGAGAGAAACTTGGGTAAAATATACTTTAGAAAATCAAATCTGCTGTGGAATTTCAGGCAAGTTTTCTATCTAAAACTGTATAGTTTTCACAAAATAGTATTTAAAATATAAACTGTAGGCTTAAGCCAATAAGCCATGTCTTAAGTTCTAGGCATATACACTGGCAGCTATATACAATGAAGAAAAAACCCTACAGAAGTGATCACCTGATGTGTGAGTAGTTAAGATAGACAATGATGCCAGGTGGTGTCTTGGTGCATAATAGTGGGAACAGCACGTCAAAGCACAGCAATCAACACCAAAGAAAAATCAACAGACATTCAGCATCTTCCTCATGGTGTTAGCTGATTATCCACTTCAGGTAATTGAGGCAGACGGTAGATGGTAGATGAGCAGCCATTATTCCTCTTTCAGAAGGCAGAGCTAGGTATAAAGGTTAGTTGGTGTCTTATACAGCTCATCATTCTCTACTTCAGTCACAGATTTCCAGGGAGGGACAGACCTTTTCCTATGATTGAGTACCGCTGCCTATACAGTTTCTATCATCGTTACACTGTGCTATTGGTAAAAAGCATAATTTATGACTTTTTCAACTGCACACACACATACCCAAATAACAGACACACATAAGTATGTGCACAAATGCACACCATTTATATCACTTGAAGGCTTCTGATGCAAAAAGTTCAAACAAATCTTGTTTTTTTTTTTTTTTTTCTGAGACATCATCTCATGGTCTGTCTCTATCACCCAGGCTGGAGTAATCTTAGTTCTGCAGCAGTCCAGAGAAATCGTCTCTCACTGTGACTCAGGAGATCCTCTGTCTCAGCTGGGACTACAAGCACACTTAAAAAATTCGCCTAGCTAATTAAAAAAAAAATATATATATATATATATGTATATATATTTTAGATATAGGGTTTCAGTATGTTTGCTTTGAACTCCTGGGTTCAAGCAATCCTTCCTTCTGCCTCAGCCTCCTGAATCCCCTGGACTTACAGGCATGACCCACTGCCCCCAGCACCAAATAGATCCTTTTAAAATCAATTCTTTTGTTTTGCATCTACACCACTAAAGAGGTAGCATGGTCTATAGGAACAGAAAGAGATTTGTGCTTCACTCACTGAGCTAAAAAATGAGCTTACGTAACACTACCATGGGGAACTTTTCTGGGTCTTATGACAACTTGAGATTGTCCATTCCCCTCAAACTCTGTGGACAACATGGTCATCTTCCTTGGTGAAATCACTCTCATTATCATTATGAAAGCTTGAAATCTCTAACCTGTTAGCTTAGGACCATTGTTGTCCTCTGGGTTAGCACCCTTCATGGAGAGATCATTGTAATATACTGTCTCAACTTCTGTTCACAAAAACCGAAGTCCTCCGCTCTGCTAACATCCCTTAGAAAACTCATTCTTCAAGATTTTAATCAGAATCCTCTCTAAGTCTTTGTACATACCTCTTAAGCCTCCACATCTAAGCACCCTTCTCCTTAAGGGCCATTTCAAATTGTCCCTCCTCAATAGATCATTACCCCCAGGAAATACACATTCCTCATTCCTCTGAACTTCTCACAATACCTCTTCTCCAACACATGCTGGGCACAGTGTAGAGCCTAACATGTCATGTCTGGAATTACTGGATTTGAATCCTGGTTCTGCCCCTACCTTTGGGTAAAATATATATTACATTCAAGCTTTGTTTCCTTCCCTGTAGGTCGGAGCAATCATATCATCTTTCATCTAGTACTATGAGACTGGAGCCCACCCTTATTATCGCATTTGACCTTAATTACCTCCTTAAAGGCCCCTCTCTCCAAATATATTCACATTGGGTTAGGGCTTCAACATACAGATTTCAGGGTATACAATTCAGTCTGTAGCACCATTTTTGCTTTATTAAGTATAAGTTCACTGTAGGAGATACATATCATTAAGAAATCTGGATTGTTATAGCAAACCACCTAAGGAAGTGGTTGGAGATTGAACATTGGAAGTATAAGGATTAACGTGTTCTAAAATAATAAAGTGCCTGCCACAAGAGAACTCCATTAGTTCTCATTAGAGAAGTCTCCCCTGTTTAATGAAGCTTGAAGGAACTGTAACAGGATGCTTGTGAAGTCTCCAGAAGGTGAAATACTGGAAGCATTTGATTCTTTCAGTGAGATAAGCATTGGGAAGGGACAAAACTGAAGTCCATGTGACTAATGGCAAAGAATATGAGGAAATGTAGACCCCAGAGGACTCCACGTATATCACACATCAGCCACTGGAAAACAAACAAAAAGTGATGGGAAATGTACATACGTGCCTGTGGTGTTTGATACAACTTTTCATGTCCAAGAAATACTAATTTTCCTTGGTGAATATATTCAAATGAAATAGTTTGAAGATTTTCACTGCAGCCTCATTTATAAAGCAGAAAAAGACTATTCTTTAATGTTTCACATTTGATTTAGTAAAATTGCGATATAGCTGCATGACAGACAATCATACACTTTTAAAACATGATAATTATAAAGTACTAATACTTGGTGCAAATGTACAAAGTGCTTATGCCAGATACTAAGGGAGGATATAAGTAAACATGAGCACATGCACACACACGCTCTCACACACACACACAGGGTTGTGTGGTATAATAGCTATGTAAAAGTTGCATGACAATATATGCCAAAATCTAAGAGTGATTACCTTTAGGTGGTGAGACTATGAGTATTTTTAATGTATTTTTGTTCATTTTCAATATTGTATATAATGAGCAGATATTATAAACACAATAAAAATGAAATGAGATTATAAATACTTCGAACATCATATACTGATAAATTACCCTATCAGATAGTTGTATCTACTTTATTTCCACCAACAGTTTGAGGTAGCACCCACTATCTTTTTCTTTCTTTTTTTTTTTTTTTTTTTTTTTTTTTTTTT
>NW_003852704.1:149146-151814 GCF_000181295.1 Otolemur garnettii
TTTTTTTTTTTTGAGACAGATGGTAGAGTTCTGTGGTGTCACAGCTCACAGCAACTTCAAACTCTTAGGCTTAAGTGATTTGCTTGCCTCAGCCTCCCAAGTAGCTGGGGCTCCAGGCACCCACCAAAACACCTGGTTATTTTCTTGCTGTAGTTGTTATTGTTGTTTAGCAGGCCCAGTCTGTGTTCTACCCGATGAGCCCCTGCGCATGTGGCTGGCTCTCTAACCACTGAACTATGCACACCGAGCCTAGCGCCCACTTTCTACCCTCTCAGGAACAGAGATTATACTTTACTTGAGTCCGCATTCATCTTGTAGCCAACGGCTGACACCTGCCCTCTGTTGAGTGAATGAAGGAATACCCTAAGAAATTTTCTACAGTCGACATATTTCTCTTCATTCCTGTCACTCCTACTTCTCCAGTTCCTTGCCCACTTTTTTGCAATTGCTTCTGACTAATCTCCCCACCACTTATTACCTTCCCTCTTACCTCTTAGACAACTTGTTTTGTTTCACGGAAACTTATTGAATCTCGGTTTCTTAATTTTTAAACAATAAAAGAATGAATAAATTGTAAAGTACCTGAAAGACAGTAGGGAGTGGAAGGCTGAGCAGAGTGGTTTGACTGGCTTACCTGTGAAACAACATCCGCAGTCCTGTACAGACAAGGCTTCCCCTGAAAGCCATGGGAGACTGAAAATAGAAGGAGGAAAACTCATTCCCATGCTCACGGGACAGACAAGAAGTTAAAGATAAGTAAAACATAGTATCTGCAAGAAAGAAAGAGAGAAAATCAATATTAAAAATGGTGCTTTCCTCCCCTTCTCCACAGAGTACACGCTTAGTTCCTTTAACACGCAGTAATGCGGGGCAGATGCTCTGGGATATTGTGAGATAGGAGACAGGAATGTGAACAATGAGCGGCAGTTTTTCTCTGCTCTTCTAAAATTGGTCTTTAGCAAAGTGAAAAGGAAGGTTTGATTGCTATATCTGAGCATGTCTCTAGAATTTCAACCAAGGTTTAACTTCCCTTCAACAAAACCAACTTGGAAAAAAAATCACAACTTACAGAAAACACATTTCCTCCTCCTTTTAAATAATATCATAATCCAGCTCATTTAAATTTACCTTACTCTAGGTTAAGCATTAAAGCCAAATAGGTCACAAATATAAGATTGTAACTTTCGTGGAATTTCACCCCTATACCCACCCCAGGTTTGATACTCTGAGAGTAGGAATCCCACAGAGTGTGCTTTGGAGACTGTTGTGGTTCCTATGACAACAAAACTTTAGGGCATTGTTATCTATGTGGAATCACAAAATGACAGATGGTCCATTATGGAAGTGTACATATTTACAGAAGAAAAGAAGATACATCACTCTAAAGTCCATTCATTGTGCTACTATAGAAGAGTTGGGATATGATAAAGAGGGGGAATAAGCAACCAGAAAGGGAAGGTTAAAACAAAACTTCATTCATCTTGAAAGCTTGTCAACTGACTTGAAGACATGGCTTATAGATTACTGTTTCTCTACATCCTTATAGAAAATTCTAACCAGTCGGGTGTTCATAAGACACTGTTAAGTGCCAAGTGTGAGACTTTGCGGTTATGACTGTAGTTAGGAAGCCAATGTAAAATGGATTAAAGACAAGGGGAAAACTACTGAGTTAGCACAAATAGGAAGGTTTGATTTTCTTTTTCATCTTCTGGGTGGTTTTAACAGTGTGCTAGATGATACAGATGACAGAGAAACCAGAAAGGCTGTGTGTTTCCCTACAGTTCTGTCCAAGATAGAAGAGTTTAGATTATAGGTCAAACTGGATAAGATCAAACTTCACACACATGATGTGAAGTTCTGAGCTAGGACCTTTTACAACCATCACTGCAGATTCAGGAGATAAATTGAACTACTGCAAGAGGCTTAGCAATTTTGGCTAAGTTAGTCAGCTCTGTTATGGGTAAACATTATGTACCCACCAAATGACACTGTTTATTATTACAATATTGATACCTAGGCCAAGAAGTAATAGTCTTTTTGGCTCCGTGATTGTTTGGAGGATGTCTGCAGAAGCACACCTCTCTATTGATCTATGTATCATCTGTCTATCTACCCATCCATCTCCATCTTTACTGTCCATTTATAAATAACCCAAATCCCCTGACAATTAGTGGCTATTATGTCTTGCCATGGACTGTGTGTTAATGGAATCAGAAAAATTTTAACTGTCTTCAAACATACCAAGATGTCTAAGAGAATTCTCTGCAGTCCTAAAGGAGACCTTCAAGAAGAAATGTTTCAAAAATTTGAAAACTCTCTACAAGCCAAACTTTCTCAAAATGGCATGTAGCCTCAGAAGGTAGTGAATTTCTTTTCATTAGGAGTAATTCGGCATCAATATTTGGCCTCCAGGCAGGTATGTTGTTAGGAGGACTTAATCATCTTCGAACTTCGGGATCTACCATACTATTGTCTCTGAGCATACAGTGCTCATTAAACTTCTGAATCATGAAATTACTGCATTCTTCAGGCCTACAAATCTAGGCCTAAATATCCTATGGAAGAGACCACGCATCATTCACAAAACTGGATAGTGCAATTGAGAATTAGTAAATATTAACGACAAGGCCAGAGTGACTGCATTGATATATATATATATATATATATA
>NW_003852704.1:151834-161227 GCF_000181295.1 Otolemur garnettii
TTTTTTTTTTTTTTTTTGATGACTACTTGGTATAGTTTTAACCTTGGCCTATAAGGATGCAAAGTCAATACATTAACCCTGATGACACTACCTCTTTCTCAAAGATTCCCATTTAATTAATGAAAACATAAGGCTTGTCAAAATGAGGAAATGAGGCCATTTCTCCTTTCCAAAGAGCTCCTGCAATAAATCAAAACACTGTGGTGAGGAATTCTTTCTCACATTTTAGCAGCATAACATTTATTGAGAAATATAATAGTTTTGCTTGTTAGAATTTTTGTTCTGCCATAAAATATTATTTAAAATGTCTCTAACCTGGGGAGATATCTGTATATGGTATTACTAACACACACACACACACACACACACACACACACACACATATACAAATATGTAAGTACTATTCATTTTTCCTGTGTTGGCATGTTGTAAATTTCTGTTTTCTTTTCATTCCTAGATGTTGTAAATAAACTGGATATCTACAGTAGGTTTTTGTCAGACTCCCAGAAAGACAATTTTATTTTATAGCACATCCTAGAGTGACAGCCAGAAACTGTTCTGCACCACCTCAGTACAAACAAAATTAGCTTTTCACAATATTTTTGCAGATGTTAAAGGTCATTAATAGAATGAAACCAGATGACTAAAGCAATACATTCAGAATGATTGGGTTTTATTTTTCTCTCTAGCTTAAAGACACAGAGTCCCCTTTTCTCTCTTACTTGGCTACATTTCAATTTTTTTTAGTTATTTAAGGGTTTCCAAAATCATAAAAATAAAAGTGGTAGGATATGTATTTCTTGGCTTAGGTCACCTTCCTTATTTGACAAAGATGGAATTTTATTAGCAAGAAAATAATATTAACTGTTCAAAAAACCACACTGCTTAACAATTGCACAAGCTTTCTGTTTTGACTGAGGTCACGTTTTTGTTATGAATCACACAAAATGTGAATGAATGTTACGAAATGAAATGTTATGAATCCTCTTTCCAATTAAAAGGAAGAGAAGAGATAATTAACTGAAAGAAATGCTACTGGATTTCTCCTTCAGCATAGAAAGGGAAAAGTGAAAGTACAGTGACTCTCCCTGGTTAAAGGACACTATGAGCTTTGTCAGGACACCCTGCACATGCTGGGTGTCCATAATTGTTCTTATTTTGTTGGTAGCATTTGGGTCACAGGTGAAGAAACTGTGGTTGATACTTACAAGTGGATGTGTTTATGTTAGCAGTATTCATAGATCAGTCAGAAATTAGTATACTTTCTGGAATGATCTTGTCTTTATTACTCAGTAGAGGATTTGTAGGAGAGTAATTTTCATCTGTGGATAACAAAACAGAACAAAAATGATTCACTCCAGTTCTTAGTGAAAATAAAATAGCAACACAAATCTGGCCCTGGTTCCCCAGATTTACCTGTGACTATGTGGTGCATGATGAAAGAGTTCTGTGTAGTCCTTCCACTGGGACAGAAGAGGACCTGACATACAGCAAACTGCATATTTAGGCTACCTCTTCCACAGAAGAGGACTAAGAATGGAAGGCTTGGGAATGTGTAGTTTTCATGAGGAAGAGTTACAACTATTATATTGTTGTATTTCCAAACTTTTGGAAATGTTAGGAAATGAGAAATTAAAATGTGGGAAATTTTAATGTATCTTTTCTTTTTATCTTGAATTTCCATACACAGTGGGATTGGCTAGGGAAGCTGAAAGAGCAGCCTGTAGAGTTATTATTAAAAATATTTATTGGATGGTACTGCATGGCAGACACTGTTTGGGTTGCTGAGAGAACAGAGGTTAATATGTAAAGGCATACCTCAGAGATATTGGGGATTCAGTTCCAGAATACTGCAATAAAGTGAATATAGAATAAAAGTGAGTCACACAACTTTTAGGTTTCTTGGTCCACATAAAAGTTATATATAAAGTACTTTAGTCTATTAAGTGTGAAATAGCATTATCTCTAAAAATCTGAGCCATGTAATCATTTTGTGAGTGGAATATCTTGCCTCAAAGTTAGTGGCTGCTGACTGATCAGGGTAATTGCTGAAGGTTGAGGTGGCCGTAACAATTTCTTAAAATAAGATAGTGATGATCTTTCCCCCATCACTTGACTTTATCTGGCATGAAAATTTTCTCTGTTGTCTGTAGCATGCAATGCTGTTTGTTTGCATTTTACCTACAGAATTTCTTTCAAAATTGGAGTCAGTACTCTTAAATGCTGTCTGCTTTATTGACTGTTCATGTAATATTCTAAATCCTTTATTCTCATTTTAACAATGTCCACGGCACTTCAACAAAATAGATTACATGTCAAGAAACAACAATTTTGGCTCATCCATATGAAGCATCTCCTCATACCTTTAAGTTTTATCATGAGATGGTACTATTCAGTCATATCTTTAGGCCGTACCTCTAATTATAGTTCTCTTGTTATTTATACCATATCTTCAGCTCCTTCCTCCCTGAAAATCTTAAACCCTCAAATCAGCTGTGAAGGTGGGAATTCATTTCTTCCAAACTCCTGTTTATGTGGATATTTTTCCCTCTTCCCATGAATTACAAATGTTCTTAATGGCATCTAGAATGGTGAATCTTTTCCAGAAGAGTTTCCCTTTACTTTGCCCAGATCCATCAGAGAAATTGTTCTCTATGGTAGCCATAGCATAGCATTATGAAATGTATTTCTTAACTAATAAGACTTCAAAGTCAAAATTACTCCTTGATCCATGGACTGAAGAATGAATATTGTGGTAGTGGGCATGAAAACAATGTTAATCTTTTTGTACATCTCCATATGAGCTCTTGGGTGATTAGATATATTGCCAGTGAACGGTAGTAATTTCAAAGCAATCTTTAATTTTAAGCTGGAGGTCTCAACAGTGGGCTTAAAATATGCATTAAACTATGCATATTTATGCATTAAAATATGCATTAAACTATGCTGTAAACAGATGTGCTGTCATCCAGGCTGGGTTGTTCTGTTTAGAGCACAGGCAAAGTAAACTGAACAATAGTTCTTAGGGATCTCAGGATTTTTGAAATGGTAAATGAGCACTGGCTTTAACCTAAAGTCACCAGCTCCTCCCACACAGGGGTCAGACTATCCTTTGAAATTTTGAAACCAGACATTGACTTCTTTAGTATGCAAGTCCTAGATGGCATCAGCTTCCAATATAAGGCAATTTTATCTACATTGGAAATTTGTGATTTAGAGTAGTCACCTTCATCAATGATCTTAGCTACATCTTAGCTGCAGCTTCTACACCAGCACTTGCTGTTTCTTCTGGAAACTTTATTTTAAGAAGATGGCTTCTTTCCTAAACTTTAGAAACAAACTTCTGCTAACTTCAAAATTTCCTTCTGTAGCTCCCCCACCTTTCAGCCTTCATAGATTTGAAGAGAGTTAGAGCCTTCCTCTGGATTAGGTTTTGGCTTAGGGGAATGTTGCGGCTGGTTTGACTTTCTATCCTGACCACTCAAACTTTCTCCATATTAGAAATATGGTTAAATGGCTTTTCCATTTTGTCATCACTCATGTGTTCACTAGAGTGGCACATTTCATTTCTTTCAAGAACTTTTTCTTTACATTCACAATGTGGCTAACTGTTAAGCAAGAGAGGTCTAGCTTTTGGCTTATCTCAGCTCTCAACACATCTTCCTCACTAAGCTTAATCATTTCTGGCTTGCGATTTAAAGTGAGAGATATGCAACTTTTTCTTTCACTTGAATACTTAGAGTTATATTATATAGTTACTGACTGGCCTAATTTCAATATTGCTGAGTCTCATGAAATAAGAATTTGTTGGGAGTGGGGGGCAAGACAGAACAGCCAGTTGGTGGAGCAGTCCGAACACACACAACATTTATTAAGTTTTCTGTCTTATATGGCTGTGGTTTGTGGTTCACTCCCCAAATTAGGATAGTAACATCAAAGATCACTGATTACAGATCACCCTAACAGATCAATCATATTGAAAACATTTGAAATATGTCCATAATGACCAAAATGTGACACACAGACATGAAGTGAGCACATGCTATTGGAAAAATGGTGCTTATAGACTTGGTTAAGGTAGAGTTGTCACAAATATTCAGTTTATTAAAAAAAAAACAAACAAACAATATGTGTAGCACCATAAAGTACAAAGCCTGTATCTGAAAAGGAATTGCTCTTAAGGAGCTTATAATTCAGTGCAGAGGAGAAACAAATAAACAGGGAGGTCAAAAAAATCAGTAGTCAAGGCAGAGGGAGGATCAAGTACATAGAATCTTCTGAAAGGAGGGAAAAAGCTTGATAGTTCAAGTAATAAGAATGGCCATCTTTGTGATTGACAAGGGACATAGTGATAGGAGGTAGGGTGAGAGCTAATGATGGGGCCAGTCCACCTGGGATCATGAAGGCTGCAGGAATGAATTTGGATTGCTTAGATTCTAAACACAATAAAAAGTTTTTGGAGGATTTTCAGCAAGGAGATGAAGACACTCGATCTAGGTTTCGATAGTACCCTGTTGTGGGGACTAGACAGAAGACTACAGCAAAGACTCAGACAAGGAACTCATGATACCATGGGAAGTGTGTGGCACTGAAGAAACTGGACAGATTTGGGATATGTTTTGGGGTTCAGATTAAAAAAGATTTGTTGGAGTGGAGGCAAGATGGTGGACTGTAGCCAGCATTCCACAGAGGCTCCCGTCCAGAAAGACAGTTAAAAGACAGAAGTTTAGCAAGTAAGCCAATGGTTTGGAGCTGAGCCAAGAGGGAAGGTTGAAGAACTCACATCAACCCTGCTAAGGTGAGCTGCAACCCCAAGGATACAAACAAAAGGTACAAAACCCATTGCCAAGTGGACGGGAGTCCCCTCACTCACAAGAAGGGCTCGCATTATACTCCATACAAATAAGCGAGCAGAGTTCAAACATCCTCCCATTCTATCCCATGAGAGAGACCCTCTAAAAACTGGACCTCCTACCCCTACTAGGGTGCCACGGCACTCTCCTGCCAGGCATAAAACTATATTAAACTGTATATGTTCTCTACCTGCAATTCTGAACTCCCAGCACTCCTCTCCATTCTAACCCTGAGGTCTGGAAGCCTGTCCCCAATGGAGTCCAGATTATTGGGCATTTTCTCAAGAGGTGTGGACAGGGCAGGGGTATTGCTGGTCTGTGCTGATTCTGCAGCACGGGAATGAGGAGAGGATGGTCAGCCGAGAGGGAACCATACAGGAGCAGCGGTGCCCCGAGGTGCAGAGTAGGAGCTGCAGCAGCAAGAACAATAAGCCTCACACCCCTGAGGCTATTCCAGACTGACACAACTTGTCTCTCTGAGCAACCAGAGGAAGCCGGGCATCTTCTCCAGTGGCAGTCACTGGTGGAACAGATCTGAGATGGAACCAGGCCCTGTGGGTAAAGGGAAGGCCTGAGGTGGTAGCGGCCTGGGTGAAGTGCAGGGACTAGAATATGCATGGGTAGAGATGGCAGACTCCTAGGGAAGGGCTGGGCCATAGGACTGCTTTACTGAGCCTCAGACACACCACCCCTTAGGGGATCATAACTGATACAAAGGCAGGTAGGCAGAGACTGGAACTGACAGCTAAGTGTGAGCTCTAAGTGCTGACTGCTGCCCAGGGCTCAGTTGTGGTTTCTATCAACTCAAGAAGTGTCTGACCTGCAGGGGAATATAGCTGGGACAGAAACAAATTTTGTGAAGTAGTTCTGTCCTATTCTGCTAGCAACATCAATCAGGGGTGGGGCTGGAACTGAGTGAACCACCCCAGCCTCCATTAAGCACCCAAGGTTGTCAGGCCTCACTTCCTCCTGCTGGATAGTGGCAGAGAGCAGCAGCCTGGCTCAGGACACATAGATCTCCCTGTGGCTCCGGCAGTCATAAACCCGTGGAGCATCTGCTCACTGGAGGAAACTGGGTCACAGCCATGTGGGGGTAGCAGTGACTGCATGTGACAGAGCTGCAAGGTGGCGACGGAGGCACCAACCTTCCCAGACTAATTTATTTGCTGAGTGGGTCCTTCTGACCCCACAGAGCACCAGAGTGAGTCATAATTAGCTGCCAGCAGACCCCTGCTATCTAGTTGCCAGAGACCTTTTGCACTCTTCCACCTGAGACTGGTGCTGACTGGGACAATTGATGTGCACCTCTCAAACTGTGCCAATCAACTGAGGACTATCTAAAGTGGTACCCTGTGTATGTGGTTGTGGGAAGGTTTGATTTTCCTTTTCCAATTGTTGCCTGTGGGGGTCACAGTGACTTAATTGCTGGCATTTTTCCACAGCCAAGACTTCAACCCAGAGTAACTGATTCACTAGAGTAGGACAGAGACCAGCTGGAAACAAGACAGAGCCACTTACCCCCACCACACCAAGCAGGCCCTCAGTTTATCAGGTCCTTGGCAAAACTCTAGGGTAAAAGGTACAGACACCAGTCCCAGCTTTGGGGCAAAGGGCTAGTTAATCACTATCCCTAGAGCCTCCAACCCAACTTCTCCTTATCTGCTCATTTAGCCAAATGGTGTAAATAAGTATGGGGCAGAATCAGTGGAAAAACTCTGGTAACATGAATAACAAGAGTAAATCAACCCCCCCAAGGAAGAATATGGCAGATGCAACCGAAGATCCCATTCATAAACAGATAGCTAAGATGTCAGAAATAGAATTCAGAATTTGGATTGCAAATAAGATTAATAGAAGAGAGCCAAAGTTGGAATTAGAAATTCAAGGATAATTTCAAAAGTTCTCTCAACAATTCAATGAATTCAAAGACAAAATCACCAAAGATTTTGACACATTAAGGCAAGAGCTTACAGCCCTCAAAGATCGGAAAAATACAGTAGAATCTCTCGGTAGCAGAATGGAGCAGGCAGAAGAAAGGATCTATGACATTGAAGACAAAGCTTTTGAATGCACTCAAGTGCTCAAAGAGAAAGAGAAATGGAGAGCAAAAATGGATCATGCTCTCAGAGAGCTCTGAGATAATTCAAAGAAAACTAATATTCATTTTATAGGAATCCTTGAAGGCGATGAAGTTGTTTTATAAAACACAGAGGCTCTTCTTCATGAAATTATGGAAGAAAACTTTTCAGACCTGCCAAGAGATTCTGAAATTCAGATAGTAGACAGTTTCAGAACCCCAGCATGACTCAACCTGAATAAGACATCCCCCAGGCACATCATAATCAACTTCACTAAAGTTAATATGAAAGAGAAAATTCTAAAAGCAGCCAGATGTAAGAAAATCATAACTTACAAAGGGGAAGAATATTAGAATGATTGCAGATCTCTCTGTTGAAACCTTTCAAGCTAGAAGAGGGTGGTCATCAACTTTTAATCTCCTAAAACAAAATGACTTTCAACCCAGGATCCTGTATCCAGCTAAACTGAGTTTCATTTATGATGGAGAAATTAAATACTTTAATGACATTCACACGTTGAAGAAATTTGCCATAACTAAATCAGCTCTCCAGGATATTCTCAGACCTATCCTCCATAATGACCAGTGCAATCCTCCACCAAACCAAACAAAACAAAACAAACTCACTCAGAAACTTTTGATCAAATTCCAACTTTCACAGTGGTGAAAGGATTAAAAATGTCCACTGGACATTTGAAAAGCTCAATACCCAAAATTTTACCAGGCTTATCAATATTCTCAATTAATGTTAATGGCTTAAATTGTCCTCTAAAGAGGCACAGTTTGGGTGACTGGATACAAAAACTCAGGCCAGATATCTGCTGCATACAACAATCTCATCTTACCTTAAAAGATAAATATAAACTCAGGGTGAAGGGATGGTCATCTATATTCCAGGCAAATGGAAAGCAGAAAAAAGCAGGTGTGGCAATTTTATTCGTAGATACAATAGGGCTTTAAACCAACAAAAGTAAGCAAGCATAAGGATAGTCACTTCATATTTGTTAAGGGTAATACTCAATATAATGAGATTTCAATTATTAATATTTATGCACCCAACGTGAATGCACCTCAATTTATAAGAGATACACCAACAGGCATGAGCAACTTGATTTCTTCCAGCTCCATGATAGTGGGAGATTTTAATACTCCTTTGGCAATGTTGGCTAGATCCTCCAATAAGAAGCTTAGCGAAGAAATTTTAGATTTAAACTTAACCATTCAGCATTTGGATTTAACGGACATCTACAGAACATTTCATCCTAATAAAACTGAATACACATTTTTCTCATTGGTCCATGGAACATATTCCAAAATTGATCACATCTTAGGTCACAAGTCTAACCTCAGCAAATTTAAAAGAATCAAAAATATTTCTTGCATCTTCTCAGACCATCATGGAATAAAAGTGGAAGTCAGTAATAACAGAAATCTACAGACTCATTCAAAAACATGGAAGCTAAATAACCTTATGCTGAATGATAGCTGGGTCAGAGGTGAGATCAAGAAGAAATTACCAAATTTTGGGAATAAAACAATAATGAAAACACAAATTATCAGAACCTCTGTGATACTGCAAAAGCAGTCCTGAGAGGGAAATTTATAGCACTGCAATACTGCCTCAAAAGAATGGAAAAAGAGGAAGTCAACAACTTAATGGGACATCTCAAGCAACTGGAAAAGGAAAAACATTCCAATCCCAAACCCAGCAGAAGAAATAACCAAAATTAGAGCAGAATTAAATGAAATTGCAAACCAAAAGATTATATAACAGATAAATAAATCAAAAAGTTGTTTTTCTAAAAAGGTCAATAAAATAGGTAAATCTTTGGCCAACCTAACAAGAAAAAAAACAGTGAAATCTCTAGTTTCATCAATCAGAAATGGTAAACACAACATAATAACAGACCCTTCAGAAATTCAAAAAATCCTATAATGAATATTGCATGAAATTTTGTTCTCAGAAATATGAAAATCTGAAGGAAATTGACCAATACTTGGAAGCATGTCACCTTCCAAGACTTAGCCAGAATCAAGTGGAAATGTTGAACAGGTAGGTCTATATCAAGTTCTGAAATAGCATCAATGATACAACATCTCCCTAAAAACATCTCCCTAAAAAGAAACAACATCTCCCTAAAAAGAAAATCCTGGGACCAGATGTCTTCACTTCAGAATTCTACCAAACCTTTAAAGAGGAACTAATACCTATATTACTTAACCTTTTCCAAAATATAGAAAAAGAAAGAATACTACCCAACACATTCTATGAAGCAAACATCACCTTGATATCCAAACCAGGAAAAGACCCAATAAGAAAAGAAAATTATAGACCAATATCACTAATGAATACTGATGTGAAAATATTCAACAAGATCCTAACAAACAGAATCCAGCAACACATCAAACAAATTATACACCACAACTGAGTGGGTTTTATCCCAGGGTCCCAAGGCTGGTTCA
>NW_003852704.1:162786-180538 GCF_000181295.1 Otolemur garnettii
TACTGATTGGAATGCAAACTAATACATTCCTTTTGGAAAGACATCTGGAGAATACTTAGAGAACCAAAAATAGACCTGCCACTTGATTCTACAATTCTACTACTAGGTATGTATCCAGAAGACCAAAAATCACACTACAACAAAGATATTTATACCAGAATGTTTATTGTAGCCCAATTCATAATTGCTAGGTCATGGAAGAAGCCCAAGTGCCCATCGACCCACAAAAGGATCAATAAATTGTGTTATATGTACACCATGGAATATTATGCAGCCTTAAAGAAAGATGGAGACTTTACCTCCCTCATGTTTTCATGGATGGAGCTGGAAAATATTCTTCTTAGAAAAGTATCTCAAGAATGGAAGAAAAAGTATCCAATGTACTCTGCCCTACTATGAAACTAATTTATAGCTTTCATAGGAAAGCTATAACCCAATTATAGCCCAAGAATATGGGGAAAGGGAAGAGGGAGGGGAGGGGAGGTAGGAGGATGGGTGGAGGGAGGGTGATTGGTGGGACCATGCCTATGGTTCATCTTACAATGGTACATGTGAATCTTTCTAAATGTAGAGTATAAATGTCTTAACACAATAATGAAGAAAATGAAAAAAAAAATCAATAAAAAGATTTGTTGATAAGCAGGAGTGAGAAGGGTAAAGAGGAATCAAAGACAACTTGGTGGTCACCAATGAACTTTCTTGACATGTGGGAAATTTGGACATTTGGGACATGGGTGGTAATGTCAGTTAAACTAGTAGTTGCTTGAGTTTGGCACTCCAAGCTATTGGATTATCTATGTATAGATAGCATTTAAAGTCACATTCAAGCATCTAGGTTAATGACCTTGCTCAGAGCAATTTATTGGTGTGGAGTGTTGAAGCTAAATTGTGGACTAAGAGATTTACCGCAAATTTAAACAAGTTGAGAAGGAAATGCTCACATTGGAGGTCAATTCATTGAGTTTAGGTAGCTGTGAAAGGCACCGGAGAAACAAATAACAGCTGGATGGAGATATGGGGTCAAAGGATGTTTTGTTTTGTTTTTGAAGTAGGAAATATAAGAGCTTATTTTCTAGTGAAAGGAATGATTTCTTAGTAATAGAGAAACTGATAATGGGAGGAAGAAAGAGAGAGGAGAGAAGACAAGTGGAGTGCTGAACTGTTTGTGGCAGTGACACTTGTATTGTACCATAGGGACAGCAGAGGCAGTGAGTAGGTAGTTTGGTAGGGTGAGGGCACCTGAGATTGGAGCCAGGTTGCTTAGTCATGGTCCTGAGTTTGTTTTCCCATTGCTCTCTTTCAGGACAAAGTCATCATCTTGTTTTTCTCCTCCTCCTTCTCCTTGTTCTTTTTTTTGAGACAAAGTCTCATGCAGTTGCCCTGGGGTTGAGTGCTGGGGGATTATGGCTCACAGCAACCTCAGATTCTTGGGCTCAAGTGATCCTCTTGTCTCAGCCTCCCTAATAGCTGAACTACAGGTATCCACCACAAGTCTTGGCTAGTTTTTCTATGTTTAGTGGAGACAGCTCTTGCTTTGTCTTGAACTTCTGAGCTCAGATGATCCATGGGCCTTGGCATCAAGACAAAGTCTTCTTTGATGATAAAAAACTAGTTACCATGCCAACAGTCAAGAAGATAACATTGTGTATTTGGTTGAGCCAGTGTAAAGGAGAAGCAACATTTCTCTTCTCCCACTGGGCTAGCAGATTGGTAGTTGAAATAAACTCTAAAAAGTGAATTTCTAGGAAATAAAATGGGCCTGAGTGGTCTTTGTGCCCCTTCCCATATGAAATTTGTCTGGCAGATTTTAACACCGGCAATTCTATTGTGAACAATGAAAACACATTTTTATTTCCCATTCTTTTTCTGATGTTGTTAAAAATAACATTAAATATAAAACTGAATTCCTCTTTAACCACTGTCTATGTGTGTCTTTATACACACTTTAATATGTTTGTATAAACCTATATAAAGAAAGGAGGTAGAATTACTTGTTTGTATGATTCAAAATTCTTGCATAAATTTTGTGAATACTTTTCTGAAAACAGATCAATTTATCCAAAACATTTTTGACCTTTACCATGATGATGTATAAAAATGTTTTCCTGTATTTTCTCTTCAGTTATTCAAATGCTTTCATCTTTCACTTGATTGTGAGTTTTTAACTTTTTTTTTCTTTTTCTTTTTTGAGACAGATTCTCACTCTGTCAACTGGGCTAGAGTGCCATGGTGTCAGCCTAGCTTAGAGCAACCTCAAACTTCTGGGCCCAAGAAATTTTCCTGCTTCACTCAACCTCCTGAGTAGCTAGCTAGGACTATAGGTGGCCGCATCATACCCTGCTAATTTTTCTAGTTTTATAAGAGACAGAGTCTCTCTTGCTCTGGCTGGTCTCCAACTCTTGAGCTCAAGTGATCCTCCTGCCTCAGCTTCCCACAGTGTTAGGATTACAGGTGTGAGTCACTACATCCAGACTATTTTTGAATTTTTAAATGTGTCTGGTGTGAAATAAAGACCTATTTTTGTAATTTTTCATGGGAAAACCAAATTGTTCCATTTATAAAGAAATGGTCCTCCTTACTTTAATACTATAATATTCCAGGTTCACATACACACAAGGATCTCTTTTTGCTGGTTTTTGCATTCCATTCCTTTAGCTAGTACTCTGTTTTATTACTATAGCTTTGTAATAATTCCTGATACCCTTCATGTTATATGTAGTATTTAAAAATTATATTGGTTATTCATGTGCCTTCATTCTTCCTTACAGGTTTTAGATTCAGTATTTCAAGTTCCATAAAATTCTATTGGCATATTGGTTAGAAATGAACTGAATTGATAGATAATAAGGGCAAAATTGCCATCTTTAAGATAATGGTCATATCTAGCAATGTGGTTTTCTATTTACTTAATTCTTTTATGTTCATGAATAAAATTTCATAAATTTTATATTGTTTTTTTCTTATATGTATATTATGCTACTACACAGATTGAGCCATTTTAGGTCATTTGCATGATCATTTCATTTAATCTGCATTTAATCCTCTGAGAAAAGTGCCAATTAATTCCTATTTTTTTTAGAAGAGTAAACCAAAGTCTAAAGGGATTGAGGAACGAGAGGCTGAATTGAAACATAATTGTTCTGACTCCATGGCTTCTTCTCTTTCTTTTTTAGGTTTGAAACAAAGTTTCACTCTGTCAACTGGGCTAGAGTGCAGTGACATCATCCTAACTCACAGCAGCCTTAATTAAACTCCTACACCCAAGCAATCCTTCTGCCTCAGCCTCCTTAGTAGCTGGGACTGCAGGTGCCTACTACCATGACTGATTAATGTTTTGTAGAGACATGGTCTTGCTATATTGTCAAGCCTGGTCTCGAATTTCTAGTCTCAAGTGATCCTCCAGTTTTGGCCTCTCAAAGTGCTGGGATTACAGGCACAAAACACCATGTGGGGCAGATTTTGGTGGTTTCTAATCAATATGTAGAAGCATTATCTGGCTTCCTTAGTACTTCATAGATTTTGTTGTCTTTTTAAATAAAATATTTTTATCATGTTTTTGTTTGAATATAGCTACAAATGTTATTAATTTTTAACACATTGATTTGTGTCTAGCAATCTCTGGGCTTTCAAACCTTTTCTAAGATTTTCCTGTTGATTTTTTTTGGTATCTGTGTAATCCAACATGTTGTATGCAAATAAGGACAGCTTCAGCCTCTCCTTTTCAGTTTTTCTCTTTTTCTTCTTTATCTTATTGTATTACAATGGCTGTTACCTCTGTTAAATATTGGAATTTCTGGTTGGTATCATGGTTTTATTCCTAATTGTAATGTGTATGCTTCTAAAATTTTATTATTAAGGATGACGTAGAAGGTAAACTAGATTGTTAAATTTCCCTTCTAAAACCTGATGGACAGGAGTTTTTATCATGATTGAATATTGAATTTTATTAAATGCCTTTTTTTCTCTTTAATCTGACAATGTGGAAACTAACACAAATTAACACAAATAAATTACCTGATGTTAAACTGGTCTTGAATTCTTGGGATACACACTACTTGGTCCCAGTATCTTATATTTTAGTACACTGTTGGATGGGATTTGTAAAGATTTCCATTCTTCAATTTTCATTCTCTAGAACATTTTTATAAGATAGGAATTTTTGATTACTTAAAGACTCATTGTATTTTAAAATCAGCAAGGCTTTCTTGGAGAAAGATTTTTCTTTAATGCCTATATAGCTATTTGGGTTTTTTTTTTTTCTTGATTAAGTTCTTGAATTTTTTAATTTCTAAGAGAATCATTTTCAGCTGTCTTGTATATACTGAGATGCTATTCATTATATTCCACTCTTAATAAAAATATTAAACTTGTATGTAGTTATGACCTTTTTCATTTTTAATATATTTTTTAAAAATATATTTAATTTGTCTCTTCTATTTATCCAGATTTTTGTTGTTTGCTCTTCTCTGTTTTTTTGGTCACATGTGTGTGTTTGTTTTCTATTTAATAAAAATTTTGCTTTGATCTTTTTGTTACCTTACTCTTTCTTTCTTTGAATTGATTCTACCTTATTTGCTTCTTGAAATGAATGCTTAATTCATTTATTTTCAATAATTGTTATACTTTAATATGGGAATTTAAAAGGATAAATTTTCTTCTAGATATTTTCTTATCTGTACTATGAAAGTTTCAATAAATATAAATTTAATGTTCTAATTATTTTATACTTTTATAATTTTTCATGACTAACACATTATTCAGAAATAATTTTTTTTTGTTTTTATACTTTTTTTAGGGTCTGAGGGAAAGCTATATTTAAAATTTTGATTCCAAATTTTATTGAATTATAGAGACAAGTATATAACATTAAGTTTTTATAATTTGGGGGTCAATTAAAAATATTACATATAGAGGTGGCACCTGTGGCTCAAGGAGTAGGGTGCTGGCCCTACATACCAGGGTTGATGGGTTCAAGCCCAGCCCCAGCCAAAATATTACATATAGCTGTATATATTACATAAAGCTTTGATAGATGTGTATAATTTCTGGATCTACTTGCTTATTGAAGTTGTTATTAAAATATTTTCTGTAATTTTTGTCTGCTTGTTAAAGTTGTTATTAAAATATTTTCTGTAATTTTTGTCTATGTGATGTATCAATTTGAGACAATTAAGCTTACAATTTTCCACTATTGCTGTGGGATTTCTACTTGTGCTTTTGTTATTTTTTGTTCTATTTATTTTGAGATATATTGCAAATTGCAGGCAAATTCATGATTATTGTTTATTTTTTTGTGAGCTATTAATTTCTCAACATAAATAATTTCTTGGTGTATTTAGTTTTGCTTTAATGTATTTTTTAACATTTCAAAATATTAGGGTATAAACATGTTTTATATACATACTTTGTTTTTTGTATAGATTGAGTCAAAATATGCCCTTCACTCAGATGGTGTGCACTGTACCCAATAAATGTGCATTTACCTATCCCCATGTTTCCCCTCCCCTTAGCTTGATTTTTATTGAGGTTTTCTTCCATATGTGCACTTAAGTGTTGATTGATTAGTTTCAACTTGGTATTGAATACATGTGTTTGTTTCTCCGTTCTTGTGATGTTTCACTTAAAAGAATGGTTTTTATTTCCATCCAGGTTGTCACAAAAGATACTTAGATAGCTGTATTTTGTGTAACTAAATTTTTTGTAGGCAAATAATTATTTGCCTTTATTTTTAGGTTTCTGTATCATTTTATATTTGTGAAACTCTAAAAAACATAGTTTATACTTTGATAGGTGAATTTAACTCTTTCACACTTATTTTTATTATTGATATATTTGTACTTATTTTTATCATTTTATTTTATGCTTTTTATTCACTTTTTTTGGAGGACGTAAGGATTTCTACCTTTTTCTTCTTCTAAAGAATTACCTGATTTTTTTCTTGTTTTTTTTTCTAGTTTGTTGGAAGTTATGAATTATGTAGCTATAATATTAGTGCAGCAGTTCTTCAACATTTTGGTACCCTATACAGTTTTAATATGAATTCTGGACTCTGAAGAACTTTGACATTTACTGTATGCAAATTAAAAAACATTTAGTTATTAATTTGTTTAAAAATAACTAACCTATTGCATATTAATATGAGTAACATATATTTTGAAAAATAAATTCCTCAAATACAATTAATGAGAAAAATATCATCATTTGGAATTTTGACAAATGTTTTTAACATTTTTCTCAAAATAAGATAGATGAAACTTATATCTGCTTCAGTACTTAATCTAATACAATTCCAATATGTTGTTTTGATTGACATATATCAATACAATCAAGCCCCATATAGACATGTGCTCAGAAAAGATAAGACCATGTGGATGACCTCAAAGAATCTCAGGAGCCCCAGACTTCTTTAGATCATATTTTCAGAGCTAGTATTATAGTGTTAGTTATATATTTTTATTATACATACTAACATTTATTAGCATATTTCTTCTCAAAGTTAAAGTTCATCGGAATCTCTTTTATAAACAAAGACACATTAGCAGTCTCCTTTCCTTCAGTCTGTAATTTCTATGTTAGAAGTATTTAGAATTAGCAATATACATTCACAGACAAAATGCACTTGAATTTCTAAATAACCATGACATTTTCTCATTGATGTTTCTGAGTCCATTTCCCTTTATGCTGAAGAATATTTTTAGGTAGAAAAATATTTTTTTCTGAATATATGCCAGAGGTAAATCACTGAGTACTCTCACAATATTTAATTGTTATGTTTTCTTTCAAATTTTAATTTTCTCTATAAAGCTACAAATAGTCATTATTTCAAATGAATATAAAGGTATATATGATAATGTTGGTGGAATTTCTCTCTGCAGTAGGTCTTTGGTCTATAGAGATCTGAAGAATGAACCCATGGAACACACAAATCAGTGGTAAGATAGGATTTATTAGATAGAAAGGAATACAGAAGGAATAAAAAGCACCAGAGCTTCTGGTAGAGGGAAAGACCCAAGTGGGAAGTCTCCCAGGAGTCTTTTTCTAGAGGGATATAAGGTTTTGAGAATTACACTTGGCCAGGATTGGCAGATAGAAAACACCTTTTCAATGTTGATGAGTGTATTAACAAATGAATTCAGTCTCTCCAGCTTGGGCGGGGGGAGTGGTGGTGGTGGTGAGGAAACAGCAGGAAGTCCACTTCAGAGAGGCCTGGCTTACATAAAATTGACCAGGCCTAGGAAATGGGGCACCTGTGTATCAATAATTTAAAAATTTGGACAATGAGAAAAAAAAAAAGATTGCCTCTAAGACCCTTGTGGGATGCAGCATATACTTCCACAGTTTCTAATCTCCTATGCACATTCATGGAGGTCTAAAAGATGGTGGACCCATGCCATGTATTTTTTTTACAATTCTTTTTTCACATAAAATATATTGTGGATAATTTTCTACTTCTACAAATGTATATGGGTGGGATTTCCTGTTTGTGATTCCTACAAGGATGACATACAACATGTGTTTAAAAATATTACTTATTTATTTAAAATATCTTTTGATCTTTTACTAACCAGATGGTCTTTTTAATTGGATTAAATTAGTGAATTCCTACTGTGTGCCAGACAATGTTCTAGTCACCTAGGATGCATGTGCATTCAAACATCTTATACCCTATAATGGCCACAATAGTAATAATCATATGTACATTTGCAAATGAATGTTATGAGAGCAGAGGGAGAATTGACTTTGTCAAGATCAGCCAGCAAAAGCTTCTCTACGGAAGTAATGATTGAGCCACTATATAGTGAAGGAAGAGTAGTTAAAAAGGTACTGGAAGGAATGGAAGAAGAGTTTCTGGAAGAGATTAAAATGTGTAAAATTACACCTATGGTACATCTTACAAGGGTACATGTGAAATTTACTAGGTGTAGAATATAAATGTCTTAACACAATTACTAAGAAAGTGCCATGAAAACTATGTTGACCAGTTTGATGAAAGCATTTCAAATTGTATGCAAAACCAGCATATTGCACCCCATGATTGCATTAATGCACACAGCTATGATTTAATTAAAAAATGTATAAAATTTCTGATGTCAGAGAGCATGGTGTGCTGAGAAACTGCAAAAGGTCTATGTGGCTGGAGTGTGGACTAGGGGAGAAAGGGTGTTATGAGAAAAACCAAGAGAAGCAGAAGGCAAGAATTATAGGGCTTATAGAGCATATGAAAACATTTGATCTGTCCCTAGCTTTCCAGCAGAGTATAGGCAGTGCCTTGCTTTTGTCATGGCAATGAGATAGGTATGAGAATCAGAATATCCTTGTTGGAAAGATCCCTCATGCTGAAATACACAGAAATTTATTTGTGGATGGGGGCCAATTAGAGGACAAATGCTCAGGTGAGAGGCTATTACAGTGGTGCAGACATACCTCATGGTGAAACAGGTGAAGGAAGGTATGGAAATGTAAAAAGGATGGGTATAGGCCATGATAGTAGACTATACCAGAGTGGGGGTGGATTGCAAAGGCCAGGGGTTAACGGATTTCTAGATGTGTTCAATGCTAAGTAGCAATGGAGTTTTTGGTAGAATTTTAGAATGGATTAACAGGTTTAGATTCTATTCCTAGGTTTACTAAAAGAGATTGGATGCTACTCAATTCTCTAGGACTCAGGTTTCCCACAAATGAGAAAGTGACATTGTAAATGAGCTCTCAGAGGACTTGGCCCAGGCTTGGCTTGCTCCCTAATTTATTCTTATACCCAGCATAGTGCTAGATGTGAAATAAGCACTTCATAAAGACTGATATTCACTGAATGTTTGAGCATATTAGAATTGCATACCATGTTACATGTAAAGACTGCTACATGAATTGTTAAATTTGGGGTTTGTAAGGCATGGATCATTTTGGGATTGACAGTATTGGCAGTTATAGTAAACTTATCAGTTACCTGTTAATTATATCTTTTTGTTTATGTTGCATAGAAAGTGATTTTCAACATAAAGATAAACTTTGGTATCTTTAAACACCATTTGATTTTTATGCGCGCCTCATTGCGTTGAACTCTGTGTTTGGGTAATATGGATACATCAGAAGTGCAGAAAAATCTGTATATGTCTCAATATTACCTTTCCTAGAGAAGTGAATTTGGATGCCTTTTTTAATACCAAAGTCACACAATAAAAAATAAAAAGATCTTCCCTCCATCCCAACCATGAAGTGCAAATTACTGCTTCTTTTTCTAGGCATGAGATGATGCCAGATGGTAAAGCTTGTCTTGTAATTGTGCTCCCCTTTATTTTAGAAGCTAAACTGTTTTTAAAATATTTACTTGGAATGTGTCAAGTGTAGAGTTTTTGACATGATGTATTTTAGTTCACATGCAGAATCACAGAAATATTAAGTGCCAAATTATGTGCAAATAAATTCTTTTCACTTTATGTTTTAGTTGGCGTTTCCATTGTTCTTTCTCATTTTAGAATTAAGCAAGTGGCTTCTCTTCTCCCAAATGTCTCCATTTGAAAGGCAGGATAAAATGATCCATGCCATAGTGATCTTGCAAAAACCAACCAATAGGGTAATCATCTTCCTTTTATCAGGCAATTTGCCTTTCAAGTTATCTCAGTTCTCTGAGATTTAATAATTCAAGTTTCCCAGATACCAACATGGGGTTGACATTTTACCTTTCTTCTTCCTCCAGCTGGACTTGATATCACATCCTTCAAACTGCCGCTTAGATGTGCCTTCTGCTTGGTCACATTGCCACCTGGTTCAGACCTACACCATGTACTTTGTGCTGTCTAACACCACAAGGGACGCTGCCACCACATTTTTCTCCTCATCCTCATCTTCCCCAGTAGGCTCCATTCCACAGAGAAGGAGTTGAGCCTAGAGAGGTTAAGGAACTTTCCTGAAAGCATAGATGGAGTAACTGGCTGCCCTGCGATTCGAGCTGCCCCGTCAGCCAATGGAGCCAGCACTCTTGCCAAATGCCCCATCTATAGTCTTCCTGTGTCAGCATCAGGCACCCCAATGACCAGTCACTCTTTCTCATGGTGAACCCTCATGATCAATAAGTTATAATGTCACTTGGCTACCTGGCACAAGAAATCCAAATTCCTCTGAAGAGTTTTTAAGGTCTTTCCTAGTAAATACTCTGGGTCTTTCCTGATCTGGTCCCACATAGCTTGTCTTTACTTCCTAAATATCCCTACTCTGTACCCTCAGTATCACCAAGTTTCAACTCCTGCCTGCAGTCTCCTGCCTCGTTCCTCCACAACATTCGTCTTATAGATCTCTGCCTCTCCAGACTGCAAACATCCTTCAGCTGAGTTTTATTTATCTAAGCACCACTCAACTGACATAGATTTGCTTGCTTTCTTTTATCTACTTCACTCATCAGCTCATTGATTTGCTGTTTCCTGGTGATGCTTCATTATTTGAGTCCTACCTAATAGATTAACAGGTTTGCATCAGAATATTAAGCTCAGCTTTTTAATTGCTATACATGAGGAAACTGGATACCAAGGAATTTAGTGTCACTGACCAAAGTGAAGCTTATAATACTAATGTGCAGCTTTAATCGAAGGAAAGTCATTGAGCCTGTTTGGGCAAATAGAACCTGGCTTGCATGTGGGATCCTAATTTGATGCATCCTATGAGACACTGGCTATACACATCTGTGGCTCAAAGGGATGTGTAGAAAGGGATCTTCTTTTAAAGCCCACCACTACAGAAGTGGCAACAGAAGCCAGGAGAGTGGTTGACAGAGCCCAGAGATTGTCTAAAACTAGCCACGGATCAAGGACTGGGTCTTGGGGATCACCCAAGGTTTTGGGGGAAGCTGGAGAAAGAGAGGTGAACTGATGTGACTGAGAAGGCTGGTGGGCAGACAGGTAGAGGCAGGAGAGGTGCTGTCCTGTGGTAGGGAGCCCACAGATGCATTGTCACGGGGAATCTCTGAAAAGTCACTCCATGCACCACTCTGTGCCACTGACTTTGATGCCACTGCATGAGCCTTTGAATATGCACATTGCAGGCTGTTCCTCCTCTTGCTGGTCATCTGTGATAGCCACGCATGCATGATTCTCATAAGACTTGGCAGTAGTTTGTAGTTGCAGAGGTATAGATGGAATCTGTGTAAATATCTTGTTCATCTCCAAAAGATAAATTGTGTAATGATAGGAAATTAACTTTAAACATTATAAGTGAAAAGAGTATGTCATTTAAAATGTCACGCTTTGCAGTTACTGTATGAGCAAAATTCCTGTAATCGATCATCCAAAGCAAACTATCATTTAGGAACTATTTGAAAACAGATAAGCTGAAAATAATGTATTTTAAGAACAAGAGAAAAATGATGATATCAAAAATCACTCTTTTACATCAACATGTTGAGTTTTGGGTTAAATTTAGTGGTATTGCTTTATAGAATCATAATAAGTTCAAACTTCAAAATATCTCAGGAGGACAATAAATATTGGTGAGAGCACATCTTACTGAAGTAGTTTCTTACTGAAACTACTTTAATTTCTCTCAGATTGAATGCATTATCAGTTTAAAGCCAAACAAAAATGTTTCTTACCATTTTCAAGGTTTGGATTATTGCTTCTAAATGTTTAAAGAATAAGTTTTAGGTGGCTCAGTTTTTTTTCCCATTGCACACCACATATACTATACATACAAATAATAATATAAATTATAATATACAAGTTATGTGGAAGAATTCTCAAACAGTGCTGAGGGAATTTGAAATACATAAATATTGAGAGGCTAAAAATCTTAGAAGTTAACATCTGGAAGGAATATTAAAGGTTATGCTCATTACAGACAAGTAAGAAGCAGAGGCCCCAGGATTTGTTCAAGACTGTCAAGACTTTAAAGTAGCAATAATAATAAGATCGTACCAACAGCAAGAATAACAACAGTGATAAATAACTACTTGCTGGGTGTCAGGTAATATCTTAAATATGTTAATATATTATCTTATTCCATCCTTATAGGTAAGATTATATTTTCCTAATTAACAGATGAAAAATCTGAGGCACAAAGAGATGAAAGAATTTCTCTGCCTCAATTTACTAAATCAAGTATCCATTTCATGACCTCCTTTTATGACATTTGAAATTCAGAAAAGGTCATTATTACAATTGAACATAATTCCAGAACATGGGAAAATGCGTCTTTGTTATTAAACTACACTACCTTCTCTTCCAACATCATCCCCCTCTCCCCCGGCAACCTGGAGCTTAGGGGGTCATTGTTTTATCTAGACCAAACCGTGGTCTATGCAACCTGTTCTTCTTAGGACTTTATCCTGAGATGCTTGTTCTTTCCACCTAGGAAAATGTATTGAACATGCAGACATCATGGTAAGTATTATAAACGATGTAAAGGGAAAGAGAATGGCCTTAATTCTTCAGAAGAATACAGTCTGACAGCGCAGAGAAGGAGAAAGCAAAGCCCCAGGTATGGGGAGGATGGAAAGACAGGGGCAAACATTCTGAGATGGGGAGCCCAGGTTGGGGCAGGGTCTGAGGCTTCCTGTTCAGTCAGGATGTGGAGAACCGCCGAGGAGCAATGTGCTCCCCTCTGTGTCTACACTTACAACATCTTTGTAAGTAGAAATTCAAATTCAGGGCTCATTTTTCCCATTTCTATTCCTCCATCTTTCACACACACACACACACACACACACAAAATGGCAAAACATGTCTCTTTCACCCCTTCACCCCGGTTCCATCTCCTTGGAGCGCGAAGTCAGGTATTTGCTGATTTTGCTCAACCTCATTCAGGAGGTACTTTTGCCCTATCAATACCAAATTACCAAATTTATTTGGTTTCATGAAATCATTTGAAAAGAAGGGAACTCCTTAATAATTTTTATTTTTCTTGAAATGTAGCAGAATGGGAGCATATCATAAAAAGAAAGGTTAACGGCTTCAGAGTCACACAAGTGTGAGTTTGAATACTGGCTGCATCCCTGTTGGAAGTATTTCTGTGGGCAAGTTTCTTCAGCTTTTCCACTTATTAAATGAAATAATAATGCTTCCTAGGGTCTTGGTGAGAATTAGGTGAAATAACACTCCTAAATCTCTTTGGTGAATGGTGTCTACATGTTTTTGAATTAGTAAACAAAATGAGTTGAACCAAAATAACCCTCCAGGCCAGGCATCCTCAAACTATGGCCCGTGGGCCACATGCAACCTGCCTAGGACATTTATCCGGCCCGCTGGGTATTTTTGCCACCACTGCCTGTCTTACTTAGCAGCCGACTCTTCCTGGGGCCTCCAATGGTCTCAGGGACACTGAACTGGCCCTCTGTTTAAAAAGTTTGAGGACTCCTGCTCTAGGCCATGTGTTATGAAGAGTGAGGTGGAGGGATGGGGGCTGGGCAGAGCAGAGTCAAGTGTGATCTCACTGTTCTCAGATGTTCACAGGAGGAGTCCCAGCTCCTGCAAATACTGAATGTCTTACAGTTGCAGAAGTCCCAGCTGTACCATGGAGCTTAATTTAGTCACAGATCAAATGCCATCATGCACTTGCCTCTTCCAGCTGCTTTTGCCGTGGGCTGGGAAAAGTTATAGCTGCTGTACACAGATCCCCTGCTGACAAATGGTGAAGCATGGGGCTGCTTTGTGAGTTACTTTATCTAAGCTTAAGCTAATGAGGATGTTTAGCACAGTCCTTAGCGATTTGTCAACACCTTGGCATTCTAGAACCATTTCCCTGGGCATTGAATAAACATTTAAATGTTAGAGACAAAACAAGCTCCTTGTTGAGAATGATGTTATATGTTCTCTGGTGTTTTCTCCCACTATTTCAGATATGAAGAAGCATTTCTTCTCAGCTGGTGATTTAGTAGACATTGGCAGGATATTTTTAGAAGCATTTTAAAGCCTTTCCTACTGGAGATTTTCAGAAGTCTTCTAGACATCTCTGGCAGGAAAATCTTTTGCAAATCTACCAACCCAACTACTTCAAGCAACCTGTTATTCACACAGAAAGGATTTCCAAGGTGACAAATTATGAAAGAAAACAGAGGAAGTGAACTAGTTTTAGGACGTTCTGTTCATGTCATGATCTATTCTGGGTCAATGACATTAAGCACACAACCATAAACTTCGTAGATATCTTGGTGTTTTGTAACTAGTCATTTGTTTAAAAAATATTAAGCCTTATTTTCCTAGTTCTGGCAAATGTACCATGATTATGTAAGGTGTTATCATCAGGGGAAGCTGAGTGTAGGGTATATGGAAACTCCCTGTACTATCTTTATAACTTTTCTATAAGCCCACAAGTACTCTAAAAACTAGTAAAAGTTTAAGAAAACACTAAAAATATCTGCAGATACAATAAAGTGAGGTCTCTAGTTTTAGCCTTGTCTTTTACCGCTTTACTTAATCTTATAAAGTGCAAAATAGGAACAAGTATTTATTGAACACCTGTGATGTTCTGCTCTAGGTACTTGAGAGATATCAATACACAAAACAGCCAAGATCTCTGCTCCCATGACACAGACACCAGTGCAGCAGTGATCATAAAGAGTAAACCAAAAGAGTAAATGAATGAATGGCTGAATGAATAAATGAATGAAATCAAAATGTGGTAAATGCTAAGGAAAAGAAAAACAAACAGACCCTGAGCTGGGTAAGTGAGGAGTGTGTGTGGCAGAGAGGATCAGGGTGTGGGCTACAGCTTTACAGAGGGCCGGCCTCAGGGAGATGGTGACAGTTTGGCCATGGCTCATGAGAGGTGCCAAATGGGGGATTATGGGGGGAAATGTGTGCCTGCTGTGGGGAACCAGAGCAAAGTGGCTCAGGCGGAGGGAGGAGAAGGCAGAGTGGGAGACGTCGACGTGCCCAGGGCATAGCAATTACATTCTATTTTTAGCTTTAGCTCGTGACATACAACTTTGGCTCACGTGGAAGTAAAGAGAAAGAACATGTATCAGACATTTACCATGGGCCAGAATTTTAGGAACATTATTTCACTTATTCTTCACAATAAACTCATAAAATGGGAGTAACTACTCCGAGGTGAAGAATTAGATGGTCAAGAAGATCAAGCAGCTTGCACAGAGTAACACAGCAAATAGATTGTAGGGCCACAGCTTTAACGTGCTCTCTCCTTGAGGAGCCTGTGACAGATCCACAGGTTCACTCTGCTTTCTGCCTCTGTAGGTCTTGCAGACGAAGCACAATGGTGTTTCATTTCTATAATCTCTGAGGTTTTGCTATGAGTATAGAATATGGAGGAATACAGCAAGGGATTTTATGAATTGCTCTCTATTTTCAAATACTAACTGAATCTGAGGTATACCAATAAGTAAATGTGATATTTTTCCCCCAGCTGCTAACTCATTCTGGACAAGAAACTTCATTCTTTGAACAAACAGGCTGAAAGTCTATAGATTAATGCACAACACAACATAGGACAGAATCAGTAGTAACTGCTATTTTCTAATTTAAGGATCCTTAGTTTTAAAGAAGAATGAGTTTGGGTTTGTTATCTAAAAAGAAATAGTTGTCCAAGCCTCAGTAGAACCCAGGAGTGATCTGGATACAAGCAGATTAGATTAGGGTTAGATTTTGTAAGAGAACAACTTTGCTTGTATGGGAGATTTAGTCTTGCGAGGGGGGAATTCACAGGACCTAATATCTCACTTGTTTCATCCACACTGAATATTTTAAGTGCCGGATAGGAAAAAAAGTCAAAACTTGGCCACATTTACATGGGATAGAGTCAAGTCTGGCAATTTAAAAAGAAAACAACAATATCAACAGTGAAATAAATACTACATAATGAATTTACTGGATCAGAAAAAAATAAGGGGAATATAAGACAATAAGAAGCTCCTTTGGATAAGATCAGAAAGAAAATCTCTGAGAGAACATTAGACATGAGCCACACTAAATTAATGACATCTAAATCTCAGAAAGACATATTGGCTTATGCAAGATTAAAAGCATATTTAAAATATCAGTTATTTCCAGATCATTTAAAATTTGTATGCAAGATGTTTTTCTTGTAAAGTTGTGCCTCCTTGTACAAGAGGTTACTGTTGGAAATACCCAGAATAAACATTATTGGCACTTTTATGACAGTTTCAGATTTGTGGTCTGATAAGGTGAAAGATTCTGTGCTTTGGGCTTGCAGGTATCATTATTAGTAGCAGCAAGGGGAGAGCTGACTTTACAAGTGTTCATGCGTAGAAGGAGTCTGGCGTGTCAGCTAAAGAAAATTTTTGAAAGTTGAATTTGCCTTAGACTGGAGGGAATCACTTTCCCTTCCCTCCAATTTTCAGGTGACTTAGTTGTTACTTCACTTGGTTTTTTAGGGGGGGGACGGAACTCTGCCCCTTATTTTGCCTTGTCAGTTGGTACAACCACAGTTTTGATTTGATATTTTTCAATCCTTTTTTATTGTCTCTTTGTGGTCAGCTCTATCATTCCATCTTTTAGTACATGATGAGCAATGAAATAAGAAGGCTGTGATCTAATATCCTGTCCCAATATTCTGTTCAAGGCATAGATGTTTATTCCCCCATCTCTTTCCATCCTTCTGAGTACCCATTAGATAGGAAAGGGTCTGAGCTCTGTTGATATGAGCACTGTGTCCTTGAGCCTGTATAGTGCCATCTGATGGTCATCTTCCTGTCTTTCTGTCTGGGGCAAGAGCCTTAGTTCTGATGAAGCAGCATTGCAAGATGGTTGATCCAAAGGTTAGACTATTTTAGCATTTCTGGGCAGGATCTCCCAAACTTGATGAGTCAGCTGATCTTCAGCTGGGTTGTTGCTGGTTTAGCATCATTTCGAAATATTTTTAGCCATTTGTCATCTGTTTCTGGTAACTGGAGCTAAGGTGGCTCGCTGAAAATCACACGGGAACATGGGCCCTGCTCAGGATTGCAATTCTGAACATATGCATAGAAATGTAGCATAAGTGCAAATTCCCAGCAGGGTTGATTGCTTTTCTTTCCACAGTGCACTTAAGAGTGAATATCATTAAGGAAATTGTATGTACATTTAATATTTTTATTTTGGTGAAAGCAATGTCATCAGGGGACTTCAATGTATGGTAATAGGCTCAAATTCTACTTTTGAGTTGCCATTCTCAAATTCAGTATGTAATTACGATATTGTCTGAATCCAGTTTAGAATTTTATAAAGTGGTTAGTTTTGATTGTTTTTTATAAGAGTTTTTGTTAGCAAAAATAATTCATACCTAGGTATTCAAAGGTAGATAATCACTGTGTTCACTAATGTGAGTGACTTTCTTGTATTTTTCCTTTGTAAATTGTAATTAAAGACTTTGAATTCAAAGGACTATAGATTGAAAAAGAAAAACTTTATTTTCTTAACTATGTTCATAATTGGAGAATACTTTCTTTCGTGTGAAAACAGTTACTTAGAAAAATAGTGCTACTGCTTTCTTTCTTTCTTTCTTTCTTTCTTTCTTTCTTTCTTTCTTTCTTTCTTTCTTTTCTTATACTGAGCAACAGATGCTTGTAGTCTAAGCTTGAACATTTTTTCAAAGATTGTCCTTGCTTCTTTATGGAATATAAATCATGTTGTCACAAACTTACAGAGAAAATCCAACAGCAGCCTAATAGGATGGTGCAGGTGAAGAGTGTAAGATAATTATTCATCCTCCATTTTAAGAGTGGACCCACTTTCTACTTAATATAGAATCTCCAATTTCTTCAGGTAAAGAGGACCATATGCATAGGAGACAACACATTTTTTTTTTTTTTTTT
>NW_003852704.1:181116-184126 GCF_000181295.1 Otolemur garnettii
AATTGCAGGGTCAAATGGCAGGTCTATTTTTAGTTCTCTAAGTGTTCTCCAGATGTCTTTCCAGAGACAACACATTTTTTTGAAATAACTTAGGCTTTATAGCCAGATAGACCTGGGCGTGAGTCCTTGTTGTGCATTTGCTAGCAGTTTCACCAACATTATTGCACCTCTGCAGGCTCCCACTTTTCTCCATGCATAGTGATGATGATATGTCGACTATTGTGAGCAGTAAGTGGTTTGTCATATACGAAGTGCCCAGAGCTGTGCTTGATGATAACATTCAGAGATGGTAATTGGTTTGAAAGAAGTGATGATGAAAGTTGAACCAACTTTCCTATTTGTTAGGATGATCATGAGCATGTATATTAATTTTTTCTGAGTCTTAGTTTCCTGATCCACTAATTTTATAATGATATCTGCTTGGATTGCTGCTTGTGTAGTGCCTAGCATATGATTAACATATGGCCACATACGGCAATTACTACCTTAATGACTATTGTCACTTGTCCTCTGACATTCTTCTTGTCTCTACCTCCCAACTGAGGGCACTTCACTTCTGAAATGGGTAGACTCTCAGCCCATAGCTCACATTTCTGCATCCAGCATGGTCTTGGTTCTCAGGGTCAGCGCTCCTGTTTCTCCTCTCACATGTTCAGGGAGTTTCTCTGTTTCCTGAAGTGTGGGGGTGGATTGTGTTCAGCAAGATTTTGGCAGCATCCTTCTGTAAGTTTATGTTGCGTTGCTTAAACAGAGACTGCTCTGTTGATGTACATTAGCCATATGGGAATGATTTGGTGGTGCTGTTGACAGCCATGTTTACAGTGCCATTTGTGTCTTTCCCACTCCTGGTTCCAAAACGACTCAGGGCTGGGAGATTCTAACCACGCTGCAATACGTAGCATTTTCTTTTTCTTTCTCTCTTCTTCTTTCCACCCCCCGCCCTTCTCTCTTCAAACATGACTTGCTTCTTATTTGCATGTGTAGGCAAATTACTAAGGTGTGTATCAGAATTATGATGATGAGTGCATTTCAGAATCTTCTATTTTAAGGGGAAACACATTATTAAGTTTCCACTGGCATAACTGAAAAAAATAAGATGATAAAAACCAAAAAACAAGTGTGAAAAATAGGCTAATAAGATGAGTCAAGGGGGAAAATGTTCTACAGTTTGAAAAAGCAAATTTTACAAATAGGAAGGCAGGGAAATGTTATGAGTGTTCTTATGGGCTTTGGGGGTAAGTCAGACTGAAAATCCTATTAAATTTTACAAAAAACCCCCACAGCACTATCACATATTTAGACAGGTTGCAAATGCTTACTATGAATGTTTCTACTGGCTGAGAAGTAGAAATGTTGATTAAATTTTGGAAGGAAAGGAGAGAAAAAGTCTTTAGATGATTTACAATCAATAAATAACTTTGGGCACCACACTAAATTTGGTGGAAAATGTGCTCCAAGTAAGGTATTTGCAGAAAGTGGACTAGATTCTCAGGAAACAAATTTAAAAGGAAGACTCATCAGATATGTCTTTGTTCAATGGCAGCTGCTATGGCAGCTTATTCTATCCACAGAGGTGGAATAAGGGGCAAGATTTAATTTATTCTTATGTGAAAAAACAAAAATAAATTTATAGAATAATCTCATTAATATGAAGTACTAAAACTAATGTATATTTATTAAAATCACATCTGTGGTTGCCTGTAGGAGGAGATGGAGGAGATTAATTGGCAAGGGGCCATAGGAATTTTCAAGAGTGATAGAAACCTCTATCTTGATTGGGATGGCGGCTAAACAGATATGTACCCTTATCAAAATTTAATGAACTGTACTTTTAAAATATATGTGCATTTTGTTACATGTTCATGTTAATTATTCCTCAATAAAGTTAGGGAGGAGGATGGGGGTCACAATGCATGGCATACCTCTTGGGGGCAGGGCACAATTATAAGAGGGACTTTATCTGACAAATACAATCAGTGCAACCTAATTCTTTGTACCTTCAATGAATCCCAAACAATAGAAAATATATAAAATAAAATGAATTTTTACTAAGACATGGAAGAGAACATAAATATTAATTAGGAGAAATATTAAGAGTTAGAGATATTTCCCATGTATATAAAATATGAGTATGAATGGATACTAAATTCCCTCTCTGAAAATTGAAACACATGATCCCATAAAAATATAATCTGTAGTAAGTTGTTGATTATAACTGGCCAGTTTTAACCTAAGAATTGCATGTTTATTTCTTACATCTATCAGACATTTCACTGACTGGTGAATCTAAGTCAAAATTTTTAGAATCCATATTTCTAAAGATCTATCTACAGTCTTTAACCACATAATATCCCAATATTTGGGCAAAGAGAAAGAACAACCCAGACATTCATTTAGATGTAAACAAACATCCAAAGACTGTAGGCCTCATATTTTAATTTCCTCAGTAAAATACCAAATCTTGGTATGAAATTATAAATATGTGAATGTTATACGTTTTTTTTTTTTTCCTGGTGTTCCTCAGCAGCCTTTTCAACAGAAGGGTACTATGCAGAGGCAGATTAAAGCAAGCAAAGCTCTGTGTTCTTGGAGCATACATTTGTGACAATGTGCTGTCCCCATGGACACAGGTGCTGCCATTGATGTTAACTCTTAGGGAAACCCTAAAGTGAGACTATTACAGGTGCATACCTGGGGCCAAGCCTCTAGGGTAAGAAGTTCAGCAGTAGTAAGATACTGAGTCTAACAGAGGACCTTGCATACAATAGGTACTCCACATTTTTTTTTATTTATTTTATTTATTTAATTTTAATTTTTTTTTAATTTTATTTTTTTTCCTTTTTTTTTAAATTAAATGATAGCTCTATACATTAATGCAAACAGGGGGTACAGTGTAGTGTTTTCATATACATTTTGAAATACTTTCATCAAGCTGGTTCACATAAATTTCATGTCATTTGCATAGTCATTGTGTCAAAACATTTACATTCTATTTCTAGAAAAGTTCACT
>NW_003852704.1:184661-197908 GCF_000181295.1 Otolemur garnettii
CAGCAACTCTGGTTTTGGGATTTTGTGATATGGGCTAATCTTACTGGAGTTAGGTGATATCTCAAAGTAGTTTTGATTTGCATTTCTCTAATGATTAAGGATGGTGAGCATTTTTTCATATATCTATAGGCTGCACGCCTATCTTCTTTGGTGAAATTTCTTTTCAAGTCCTTTGTCCACCTTGCAATGGGATCGCTTGGGTTTTTTTTGGTTTTTGTTATGTTAATAAGTTTGAGTTCTCTATGGATTCTGGTTATTAAACCTTTGTCAGAGACATAACCTGCAAATATTTTCTTCCACTCTGAGGGCTGTCTGCATGCCCTACTTACTGTGCTTTTGGCTGTGCAGAAGCTCTTTAGTTTAATCATGTCCCAATAGTGTATTTTTGATGTTGCTGAAAGTGGGAAGGTACTCCACATTTTAAAGTTCAAACGTTATCCACTGACTTCAACGGTCAGTTCTGTTGCCATTTAAAAGACTATAAAGACATGCACACGGTTATATCTCCCTACTCCTTGAATTTCTTTATGAACTAGAACTTTATTAGGCACTTTATTATAGTGTACAATGTTAATTTATTATTCTACATAAATGACAATAAAATGGGAGCTTCCTTTGCAAGCATTTCTTATCATGGTGAATCATATCAAAAGGTTACAGTGTATTCCTCAGTGACCACGGACTTCTACACAGGATACAAATTAAAATTTATCCTGGTTAGAGAAAAGCATTTCACATCACTCTAACCCAGCAATAATGTTCAATATGATTTGAGCATCTAATTTGGCTTCATTTGCTCTGCTCTGGGTAATGTCAATTTAATGATCCATTTATGTAATTGTAGAATAATAATAACAATGCTTAACAGTTTTTAAGTCCAGGTGTGTTCCAAAATGTTTCTTATGGAAATATAATATATCAGAGAGTGATCTGAGGGAAGAATGGAGGATTTTATGTCACATAAGTTTGAGAAATACTTCATAATGTTGCAGTTCCATTGGGCCCTATTAGCAAATTAGTCTCAGGGAAATTTTGTGATGAAAAGCCAGATTCAATTTCACTTAACCTACAATGTCTTAATTATGCATTATGTACTTTCTTATGTATTAAGGAACATTAGTCTTGAAAAAAAATAGAGTTAAAATAATAATTTAAAAAAAAGCAAAGCATATAGGGGGTGCCAAAAAATGTATATACCTTTTAAGAAATGAAAAAACTATATTGAATTTGTCATACTCAAGTCACATTTAACTTCTGCAATTACAAGAAGTACTAAATGTCACTGTATTCATCTGTTATTATATTGAATATTACAATTTTAATACAATTTTTTTCCTTTATAAAAATGTATATGTGTCTTTTGGCACCCTCTTGGGTATCCACTTTAATTCTCAAAAAAGCCAGCAAAGTAATAGTAGAATCTGAATTACTTGCCAAAGTCAAACTTGTAGGTAATAAAAGAAAGATCAAATTCAGCTGTACTTTAATTCTATCCATCCATCCATTTTCCTTGCAACAAAATATGTGCTTATTTCTATTCTCTAGGGCAGTGCCTGTAGCTCAAAGGAGTAGGGCACTGCTGGAGGTGGCAGGTTCAAACCCAGCCCTGGCCCAAAACTGCCAAAACAAAATAATAAATAAATAAATAAATAAATAAATAAATTCACTAGCTACAGATCAAAACCAAACAAAGGTGGTTCTCATCCTCACAGAACGTATTGTATTCCAGAGTATGTGGTGAGACACTTGATAAATAAGATGATTTCAGGTGGGGATCTTGGCAATGATGGAAATCAAGTGGTGGCTGTGACAAGGAGTGACTGGCAGGGCACTGTTTGGGCTACTTTAGATGGGGCAATAATGGATGGATGTAAAGCCTACTTTGAAACCTAAAGATTGAGAAGATCATTCTCCATTTTTTATTTAACTAGAGGACTAGCTAATTTTTAATTAATTTTCCACATTTTTCATTTAGTTGGAGGACCCCACGACTATAGAGCATGTAGTTACAACTGTAAGTCTGGAGTCATGTTGCTTTGGTGTGAAACCCAGTTCTTAATGTTTGGGTAATGTTGGGCAAGGAACTTAACAACTCTGCGCCTCAGTTTCCTGATATGTCAAGTGGTAGTTTTATAACTCCTTATCTCATTGTTACAAAGATGAGTTAATACATGTCCAAAACTTAAGACACCACTTGAAGTGCGGTTAGCACTCAATAAATGCTAGTCATTGTCATTATTATTTCCTCATCATTTCGAGTATTTGCACTCTGCTGGACACCTGGGTGAGCCTGTTTGGTGAGCTAACTCTTGGGCCCACATGGGATTACATATAAGGTCTATGGAGTCTGAGAAAAACAGTTATTGTGTAATTTTCCATAAAAACTGTGAAAGTTATGATCTTAAAAAATAAATATCATACCATGACAATTTATGAGCCTCTTAAGACTTTTTGGATAGTTGAATTTCTCCAACGTGAGCATAAATGTGCTCTGTGGATTGCTGAAGCTGGTAGTGTAAGTGGCAGACTTCTTCCTTGGCTGGGCTGAGTGGGTTGGGGTTACTCACAGTGGCTGGGGTCAGTACCATCAGATCTGAAGAAGATCAGTGTCACAGCTCCCAGTCTCCTCTGGCACCTGCAAGAGCTGAGGGGTCCATGTATCAGGGAACCTGTTACCCTTTGTGACCCATGTTGGAGAGCTTAGTGTAATGGTTCCCTGGAGCTAATTAGAGGTTTTGTGGGGATTCTTCTTCATGTGGGACGCAAAAGATTTTGCAGAGATCTTGAAAGTCTGGGAAGGTCATGACACTGGTGCTTGAGTCCAGCAAGTGCCCTCATCTCCCCAGTCAGAGTCCTTCAGGGCCACAGAGTGAGCCAACTCTGGTCTGATTCTTTAGGAAGGAAGTCATGGCCAAACCCAGCTCTGTGTGCCCCAGATGCCTTCATCATTCCTACTGCTCCCATTTGAGCCCGTTTCCTTCAATATCCACATTTTAGCACTTAGAAGTAGTAAAAGTCCGTGACCTGACTTTATGAAGAAAGACTTAAAGGGCCAGGGAAAGTTATGTCATCCTTTACCAATGCAAATCCCCTAGTTTGGTTTCTCTTCCTTAAGCATGAGAAGGGTACAGGCTTCTCATATATGACAAATGTAACTGAATCCAATTATAGACTTTTCAAAACATTATTCTACAGCATGCATGTGGTTAACTAAGTGGTCACCTCAGTGAGAATAAAGAAATCACTCCTCTGGAGACTGAATTTCCCCTCTGCCTTCCCGTCACCTCTTCCCTGCAAATATTGATCAGCTTCGGATTTATGTACTTAAACTATATGATCATTTCTGAACTAAAGCTTTTATTCATTTATTTCGTTGTTTAAAAAAACATTAGCTGAGAACCTATTTTGTCTCACACACCATGGTAGGCATTGGATGATAAAAGGGTGAGTAAGTCACATTCTCTCATGTTAAAGAGTTCCTATTCTAGCAAGACAAACACAAAAACAGAAAATCAGAACATATTATGAAAATCACAAAAGTAAAGAAATGAGCCAAGTCCTATATGGAGACATAGATAATGAGTGGCCAGGTCTTCATGGGAAGATGGAGAAGTTTGGCAGATTCAAGAATTCCTGAGACACAGGTGTGGGGAGGAGAAAAGGAAGAGCAGGAGTTTCCCAGTCAAACCTGTATTGGGGGTGGTGGCGACATATGCAGCGTACCCAGAGGTAGGATGCGTGCTATGTGGGGCAGGAGATGAACTTCTGCGTATAGAGCACAGAAAAATCTTTAGTGTCAGGTAAGACTGCTGACTGGCTAGCTGCCAATAGAAAGTGCACTAGTTCTCCTTTATTTTCACTAGGACTTTTGGAGGAAATTGGCAGTGAGAGCAGCTGGAGGACTCAAGACTTACCAAGAAATGATGATGAACTCGACAACAAATTACGGAGAAGGGAGAGTGGATAAATTTGAAAGACATTTAGGAAGCAGAAGGCATAGAATCTGGAAATGTAAGAAAGAAAAGAGTTGAAAATAATGTCAGCATTTCCAGTTGGAAATTTCTCTATTTATTGAGAAAATTATTATTGAGGATTTGTTCCATACCAGGCATAGAACTAGATATAGACTTATGAGGGAGTTTCTAGCCCTGGGGCCAGGTATTTATTTATGCAGGAAATGACGATACATGGTGAGTGATTCTTCTCTTCTCCGTGATGTCTGTGTGCCTCAGCTGGAAAGCTGGGAAGATCGTGAATGACTCACTGCTGTGGGCTGTGATTATATGAAGGCTCATTCACTCACATGTCTGTCGTCTATGCCAGGAAGACTTGAGGGTTTCACATGGGTGTTCCCTATATGTGGCTTAGCTTGTTTATAGCAGAGATACCTCAGAGATGTTGGGCTTCTTCTTACATGGAAGCTCAAGTCTCTGGACACAAGCCTTTTTATTTACTGATTTATTTTATTATTATTTCAGGTTAATTTGAGGATAAAGCATAAGTCTTTTAATGAATGATGTGTCTTTTGACTTGGCTTCAAAAGTTGTGCATTATTATTCTGCCACATTTTTGTTGGTTACAAATGAGTTACAAGCTTGCCCCAATGCCAGAGGAAGGGACATCAGTGCCATCACTCATTGGGAAGATTGTTAAAATTACATTGTGGAAATGTGTTTGGCATAGAAATTACTATTGTGGCCACCTTTGGAATATAAAATGTGCCATAGATACCCTATTAAGCCTTAGGGTAGGCTTTGTAGAGGAAGTTATTTTAAGGTTTTCAAGCAGAGGAAATAGCATATACAAAGACTGTTACGGAGGAAAGGGAACATCCTGTATTCTGTAAAGCTGAACAGCCACTATACAGTTGAATGAACTACAGAAGCTGAGAGAACTCAGTCTTTACAAGTATTGAAGAGCTTGATCACAATGGGCCTTTTAGCCATTGGAGAAGAACTTGAACTTTGTTTAAAAGGTGGAGGGAATTTGTGTAGGATTTTGAGAAATAGTGAGAGACTATATATTTGTGATTTAGATTGATCACTCTTTCTGTTGGGTCTTAGGTGGTGAGAATGGATAACAGAAAGAATAGGATGGACTATCCTGATATGCAAAGTGTCCTGAGAAAATACAAAGAAGTGGGCTGCAGCGCAGAATGGATGGGGACATAGTGCTTACTGTGGCCTCAACTATGAAAATGTAGTAGAAAAGGAAAGAAATGAACAAATCTGAGAAAGAGAATACAGTATGCTAAACCCAATGATGCTTGTATGAGGAGATAAAGAGGAAATAGGGAGGCAATTACATGAGACAGAGAATACATGAAGTAATGAGGTTTTTATTATGTACTTTAAATAATTAAGTATGTAATTGTGTGTGATTGCCATGTGAATTTTCTGTAGTGTGGCATGGTAGTATTTATTCTTGGTAGTGCTGTTGAATAGTTGAGAAAATCCTCTCGTGGAACAAAAATACACATTTTTCACCTGAAATTAATAAAACATATTCTTAGTCATTTACTTTTGATTTCTGTGCCTTTGCCCACATAAGCAAGTAAATGACTACAGAAATGACCCCATAGAATCTGAAATGCATATTTGGTGTCTCAAGTTATGTTAGAGTCAGGGCCTGAGCTACCTGGGGGAAATTTCGGAAATAAGAAAACTGATTGTGAAAGAGGGCCAGCTGGACATCTCAATGGAAGCTTTGGCCTGTGGTTTTAAAAATCAGAAATTTCATCTAACTCCTTGGAAGTTTCTACAGACTCCAAATTGTAATTCCCACAACCTCAAATCAACTACAACCTTATTCATTTGCACTTGCACTTCCAGAAGGAAATACTGTTCTTGGTTATGAAAATACAATTTCTTCCCTAATGGACTGCCCCTCTTTGTGAACATGCTTGCTTTTATTATTTTAAAGGGCAAATGCAGTCAGGATACAGAATGAGAGCTGCACATTGATTTCAGCAGAATGAAGAAAGCCTTCTGTCCTCATTTTCTTTGGCTTACAGGCAACATGATCACTTTAAAGCAAGATAACAATACTACATAACATAGTAAACGAGAACCTTATATAAATTTGCTCTAAATGGAAAGTAAGCCTGTATATAAAAGTAATTTCTATAATTTCTGATATGTGTATGAACATTATACATGCATGGCCTCATCAAATTATTCATTAAATAAGTACTTAACTGAGTGTTTACCGGGTGTGAAGCAGCATTCTACATGCTGGAGATACAGCAGTTATACAGAAGACATAATCCCTTGCTTCAGGCACAAGGTGATTTTGCAGGGGTTTTTTGGCCGGAGCTGGGCTTGAACCCGCCACCTCCGGCATACAGGACCAGTGTCCTACTCCTTTGAGCCACAGGCACTGCCCCACAAGGTGATTTTGGATGAGGATTGTTGTTGTAGGAGTATTTAGGAACAAAATAAACTTCTCTAAGTATATGCCATCTTGAATGATGTCCTTTCTAAACCTTCTCTGAGTTACTGAAAGTTAGTTCAGGTATACAAGAGTCACCCTCGCCACTTACGGAAGTGCAGATTCCCACACTTCTTTGCCTCCAGAAATCCTAATTCACCACATCTCAATAGGGGTCCCAAATTCCGAATTTTAAATATGCACAGACTGGGATACAAATGGTCCACCAGCTGTGCTTCAAGAAATGCTGCTGTATGATCAACATTCTGTGTATTGCCTTGTGCAAATTCTTTTTCTTATCATTGTTGCTAACATTGCTATACCAGTAGAAATCCCAGAGAAATCCCAGTAGAAATCCCTGCATGCCCCAGAACTTGAGTATATGGTATACTTGTAATATGATGTGTTTTTGTTTGTTTGTTTTGTTTTCTTGGCAGTTTTTGGCCAGGTCCAGGTTTGATCCACCACCTTCAGTACATGGAGCCCACACCCTACTCCTTTGAGCCACAGGCGCTGCCCTGTAATATGATGTTCTTAACAACAGTTTGACTTTATTCATTTACAGAAGCAAACATTCTTAATCAGAATAGTTCCAACTACAGGTTGTTGGTCCTCAATCATGTGACTAACATGCCTTGAGTACACTTCTTCATAGCTTACATGAATATGTGTACGTTCAGGTGTGATGATGTCCCTCTGTTAGACATGACCTGTTTGTCCTTGTAAATATTTGTCACATATGTTCACGGGAAGATTTGTGTATTGTAATAACAAATGTAAACAACATCTACACATGGCTCATGACTTTTGTGTTCTTTTTTTTTTTTTTTAGAAATGGGGATTTCAAAATACCCAGTCTTGTGTTAAGCCTCAACTTTACCTCTGTCCAGTTAACTAAAGATTAGCAGACAATTCAATTTTTTGATTGCTTTTGCTGGCCTCTTTTCTTCCTCAGGTCCTCCTTCAAATTGTTGTGAAAATTTCTGTTCTCACAGTCTGCTTAAAGATGTGTGATGTCTCCACAAAGCCCATGAACTTCACCAACTCAGTGGTGAGGGGAACAGCACACACCTCCCACTTTGCACCTCATCACATAAACTCTGTTCTTCAGCCAGAGCAATGATTTTCACAGTTTGAGGTATGCTGTGAAATTTTTAAAAGATATTTAAGTTATTTTCTAAAGAAGTTCAAAGCACAGTAAGTACATACTTTTTTAACTCTTTTCATTTTGATCAACATAATTTAAGTGTGCCATTATAGGTTCAGGTGTGCCGTGAGATAAAAAGTTTGAAAAATACTGAGCTGGAGGAAACATTTCTGTCTTGTATTTGGGCATAGATTTTTCCTTTTGTTTAAATATGTTTCCTTATCTATTTTTTAATATGACAGCTCATGCTATTGGGATATAAATCATATATCATATAAATGAACTGTTTAGAATGTACAATGTAACATTTTTAGTAAATTCACAAGGATGTGTAAATGTTACCAATATCAATTGATAATTCTGAATCATTTTCATCCTCCTATAAAGAAATTAGTGCCCACTAACATTCAGTCTCCAGTTCTAGCCAACCAGTCATTTACTTTCTGTTCCCTATAGATTTTCCCATTCTGGACATTTCTTATAAAGGGATTCATACAATATGCAGTCCTTTGTGACTGGTTTTCTCCACTTGGTGTAATGTTTTCAAGGTTCATCCATGTTCTATCATGTATTTCATTCCTTTTTATGGCTGAATAATATTCCATTGTGTGGTTACACTGCAATTTTTTCAATTAATTAATTAATTAATACTTAGGTTGTTTCCTCATGGAAACGACTATGGCTACATCGAATGATGATCTCATGAATGTTCCTGAGTCCCTTGTATTTTTTATCTGGCTATGTCCTCATTATCTTTTAAGACTCAACCCAAATGAGAGCTCCTATGTGGATGCTTCCTTGACCTTTTGCAAAATGACTTGTCTTACATCCACCTTCTCCCAATTGTGTTCACTTAGTTGAGATCCCAGGTCTCAACTTAGAGTTTCCTTGGGGCAGGGCCAGCATCTCCCCATTTTTCATACCTTCCCTGGTGACTAGCATTGCCCCTGGTCAACAGTCAAGTACATGTTATCTGTTGAAAGGAAGGAAGGAATGAAGGAACGAAGAGAAGGAGAAGGTAACATTGTAAAATGAGAACCTTTTGTTTTAACTGGAGCACAGTGCTGCATTTTGGGGGATTCTTGGTGCCAATAGCCAAATGAATGTTGGAGTGAGAAACGGAGCTCCTTGGAACATAAATAGGCTTATCATATTGCTAGTACAAAATTGAGAGACTCGAACAGTTTTATCATATTTCCAGTTTTTATCAGGACAGAAATAAAATGCAAAACCAATGATAGCAATGAGTCAGAAAATTAAATATACATAAGCTGCAGACAACTTGATATTGCAGTGGTTAGTCACAGTAGCACTATGGAATTTTTGTTTGAAAAAGATGCCTTTGTCCATTAAGTATTTCCGTGGGTAGCTCTTTATCTTGCATCATTTATTATGTAGCTGGAAAATCATTTATAACTTAAGAAATATGTAGAATGCATATACTATTTGCCACAGAGAATATATATGTAAGATGTGGCAAGAACACTTAGAAGGGAAAGGTCTTTTTTAACCTGGAGGAGAGAAAATACACATTAAAATGTAAACATATAAATGTGTCTTTTAAAGTGAAGGAGGCAGCTTTTCACTTCCACAGACCTGGAATAGACAGAGAAGAGTAAAGAGTAGCTCTGAGGTTCTGGAAGCTGAGCTGCCGGATAGGAGGGCTCAGTGTTGCCCTTGCTTGAGGGGTTGGAGCGCTGAGAGGGAGCCCCCATCTTGCTCTTGGCTGCACCCTTACCTAGCTATTAATTAGTTTTTAAGGCTGCCAAGGGAGATACCTGTTGAAGGTAGAAAGAGACAACTGTCAGTTTTCAGGAAAGATCTAGGTTTTCCACTTTTTTGTGTGCTTCCAAGAGTGACAATAGCAGTATTTTCAAAGCAACAATGTCACTCTTTTCTTTCCCTGGGGCACACCTTAACTGCATCATTTCTTTTCTGCTGTTGCTTTTGCTCAGGACAAGAGTTACAGATCCTGGATAGTGAAAAATGCAATGGGGTGCTCTTGGCATTGAAGGCTAATTAATCTGTTTCTTCAATACGAAGAATAAGACCTACCAATCATCAACGCCTGTCATGGGGCAGAAATCCTGCTAACTACTTTAGATTTGCAGTCTCACTTTATAGTTATTGCATTGCTCCCCTGAAATAGGGATTTCTGTTCCTATTTTTAAAGAGAAGACAAGAAAACTGAAAAAATGAAGACCATTTTCTCTAATTCATCTATTTATTCCATCTACTCTTTCAGTGGTTATGAACCAAAGACCCTGTTTTATAAAAGGCACATATTTGAACTTTCAGTTTGTTCTTATCCAAAATAGCAATTTTTTTCTGTGTTCTGGATCCCATCCCCTTGTCCCTTTGTGTAAACCTTGCTCTGTTATTTACTTTGTCCACCTGTGGAATCAAAACTTTTCTATCTGCTTTTCCCACCATATTAAAATCTTGTGAACCACTACAAAACTGCCTTTGAAAATCCCATATGATTTATCTTATCTCTCACCTTCATTTGGAAGCAAACTTTTAAAAATGATGCACACTCATTTTTACCTCATTACATATCCTCTTTACATCATTTTTTTCTCATCTCTCCACAAAAGCTGCTCAAATCAAAGTCATCTTTTTGCCTTCAGATCAGTGGTATCTGAAAAACATAAATAAAGTCATCTTAACTTCCCAGTCACTAAGTGATGCACCCATTTTCCTACATCTATCTTATATTTCACCTAAGGCCCATTCTCTTCTGCTTTGAGATTTCCCTTGCATATGTCTCCCATTTTCTCCTGTTTCATTCTCAATCTTCTTTAATGGTTTATCATCATAATCTTACCCTGATAGATTAGTGTTTCCCAGAGTACAATCCTTGATCTTTTGCTTTTCTTACTCAGTGTATTCACCATATGTAATTTCACCTAAACCTAACTCCCAGATTGTTATCTAGCATTTAGATTTCTTTTCTTAACTTCAAAACCGCATGCATAACCACTGGCTGGTTATTCCCATTGTCTTCTAGACACATCTTTAAATTGACAGGTCAAAACTAGACTTCATACTTTCTTCTCCAAACCTACTCTTGATCTTATTTTATCAGATAGCACCGCAACCAGTTACTCACACCAGAAAACTGGAATGAGTCAGAGGCCCTTCTTCCTCCAATGCTCTTCCTGACTTCTCTGATCACCAGATCCTGTTGAATCTACTTACTATATTCTATGCGGAGCATGTCCTTTTCTTTCCAACTCTACCTGTAACTGCTTTAGTTTATTCCTTTATCTCTTTTTGCGTCGATGGTTGTAATGTCCTTCTGAAAATTCTCCCTGCCTTCTTCTTTTTTTTTTCTTTACAATTGATCTTTGCCAGGACTTTCCCAGGGATATTAAATCATGCCATTCCTATAATTAAATTCTATTAATGGGTTTTCCTGGTCTTCAGGAAAGTCTAAATTACTGAAGTTGGCTAATGAGGCATTTTAAAATTGGGCCATGTCTTTCTTTTTAACTTTATCTATCATTCTTTCCCACAAGCAAGCCTCACCCAGATGACTTCAAGTGCAGACTGCGGGCTGTGAAATGCACTTCCCATGGGGTCCTCTTGGCATGTACATTTTCTTCCCTTGTGACTACTGCTGCCCGCTTTTTCCATGTTCTATAAACTTCTTTGGTTTATGACAGGTTGACCTGATGTCTTCTGAAATCAGAGCTAGATTATTTTTTCCTCTTCTTCAATCTCCTGGGCAGAGATGAATTATTTTTTATTTTTCTTTTGACATAATATTTACAACATGTCACTCAAGGTACTGGTAAATTTACTTCTCCCAAGACCAGGTTGTTAATTTGTTAATCTTTGTTTCTGACACACAGTAGGTGTTCCATTAATATACTATTATCTATGACCGAATGGATGAGTCTGACTAAGACCTGCAAATGACCTAGTGTAATCATCTTAGCTTTCTTCTTAATGTCACAGCAGACGACTTTTTTTCCTTCCAAGAAATATGGAGGAATTAGAGGATTTCATATATGTCATTTTTTCCCTTAACATGTATTGATTTCCCTTTGATTTTCTGAGTGGTATTGCCTAGTCTACTCTATTTCATTCTTTTTAAAACAATTTATTTATTTTTAAGTCATTTGTACATAGATCATAAATACATTTATGCCATTATTGGATTCAAAGTGTTGATTATTTGTAGAAATTGGAGTGCTTACATCCTACTAATCAACATAGCCTTCACCTCATTTACCCAATTACAGGATTAAGATATTTGTGTTTTATACCTGATAGATCCAACTTATATTTGCAATATGCTCCATTGGTGTGGTCCCCCTACTAACCCTCCCTCTATCGATTCACCCCCCTCCCTTCCCCTCCCTTCCCTTCCTTCCTTCATCCTATGCTATAGTTGTGTTTCATTTTTCATATACAAGTGTGAGTGATTATAAATTGGTTTCACAGTAGTACTGAGTACATTGGATATATATTTTCCATTCCTGAGATACTTTACTAAGAAGAATATTTTCCAGCTCCACCCATGTAAACATAAAAGAGGTAAAGTCTTCATTTTTTTAATGCTGCATAGTATTACATGGTATACATATACATATACCATAATTTATTAGATGTGTATACATATACACATACCATATACATATACCATAATTTATTAGTCCATTGATGGGTCGTTGGGCACTTGGGCTTCTTCCATGACTTGGCAATTACAAATTGAGCTGCAATGAACAATCTGCTGCAAATATCTTTATTGCCAACTGATTTTTGGTCCTTCAGATATACACCTACAAGAGGAATTGCAGGATCAAATTGCAGTGAGTGTTCTCCAAATTTCCTTGCAAAAGGGACGTACTAGCTTGCATTCCCACCAGCAGTGCAGAAGTGTTCCCTTTTCTTCACATCCATGCCAACACCTGTAGTTTTGGGATTTTGTGATGTGGGCTACTCTTACTGGAGTTAGATGGTATCTCAGAGTAGTTTTGGCTGGCATTTCTCTGATGATTAATAATGAGCATTTTTTCATGTGTCTATAGACCATGTGCCTATCTTCTTCAGAGATGCTTCTGTTCATGTCTCTTGCCCACAATGAAATGGGCTTACTTGGTTTTTTTTTTTAGTACTAGTTTGAGTTTTCTGTGCACTCTGGTCATTAGACTTTTGTTGGAAAATATAACTTGCAAAAATCCTCTTCCATTCTGAGGGCTGTCACTTTGCTTTACTTAGTGTGTTCTTTGCAGTACAGAAGATTTTTAATTTGATCAGATCTTAGCAATGTATTTTTGATGTTGCTTCAATTGCCTGGGGTGTCCTCCTCATAAAGTATTCTCCCAGGCCAATTTTTTAAAGTGTTTCCCCTGCCTTCTCTCTAATAATTTTTATTGTTTCATGTCTTAAGTCTAAATCCTTTACCCAGTGAGGGTCAATTTATGTTAGAAGAGAAAGATGTGGGTCCAGTTTCAGTTTTCTGCAGGTCACCAGCCAATTCACCCAGCACCATTTGTTGAATAGAGAATCTTTCCCCCAATTTATATTTTTAATAGGCTTATCAAAATCAAATGACGATAAGTGTTTGTGTTGACTTCTTGGTCTTCAATTCTGTTCCATACATCTACCTCTCTATTTTTGTGCCAGTACCATGCTGTTTTGATCACTATTGATTTATAGT
>NW_003852704.1:224336-246727 GCF_000181295.1 Otolemur garnettii
GGCGAATATTTTATGAAGAGGACACCCTGAGCAATTGAAGCAACATCAAAAATACATTATTGGGACCTGATCAAACTAAAAAGCTTTTGCACAGCCAAGATCACAGTAAGTAAAGAAAGCAGACAGCCCTCAGAATGGGAGAAGATTTTTGTAGGTTATGTCTCTGACAAAGGTTTAATAACCAGAATCCACAGAGAACTCAAAAGTATTAGCAAGAAGAGAACAAGTGATCCCGTCTCAGGATGAGCAAGGGACTTGAAGAGAAATTTCTCCAAAGAAGATCGGTGCATGGCCTACAGATATATGAAAAAAATGCTCACCATCCTTAATCATCAGAGAAATGCAAGTCAAAACTACTTTGAGATATCACCTAACTTCAATAAGATTAGCCCATATCACAAAATCCCAAACCAAAGATGCTGGCATGGATGTGGAGAAAAGGGAATACTTCTACACTGCTGGAGGGAATGAGAACTAATACATTCCTTTTGGAAAGACGCCTGGAGAACACTTAGAGCACTAAAAATAGATCTGTCATTTGATCTTGCAATTCCTTTATTAGGTATATATCCAGAAGACCACAAACCACATTACAACAAAAATACTTGTATCAGAATGTTTATTGTAGTCCAATTCATAATTGCCAGGTCATAGAAGAAGCCCAAATGCCCACAAATGGATCAATAAACTGTGGTATGTGTACACCATGGAATACTATGCAGCCATAAAGAAAGATGGAAAGTTTACCTCCTTCATGTTTACATGGATGGAGCTGGAAAATGTTCTTCTTAGCAAAGTATCTCAAGAAAGGAAGAAAAATTATCCAATGTACACAGCCCTATTATGAAACTAATTTATAGCTTTCATATGAAAGCTCTAACCTAATTATAGCCTAAGAAATTGTGAAGGGGGGAGAGGGTGGGGAGGAGGGGGGCTGGATGTGTGGAGGGAAGGTGATTGGAGTGATCACCTCTATGGTTTATCTTTCAAGAGTACAAGTGAATCTTTCTAAAAGTAGAATGTAAATGTCTTAACACAATAACTAAGAAAATGACATGAAGGCTATGTTAACCAGTTTGATGAAAATATTTCAAATTGTATATGAAAACACCACACTGTACCCCATGATTGCATTAATGTACACAGCTATCATTTAATAAAGAAAAAAAAAAAGAACATTTGTAATTCATGGAAGAAAGCCTGAATATCCATGTTAACAGTAGTTTGGAAGTTGATTCCAAACCTCATGGATAATATTTGAACTACAATATTTGTATTACAAGACATCAGTGGAGGACACAATAGTAGATGTGATGAAAATAGCAAGAGAACTGAAATTAGAAGTGAAGTCTGAAGATGGAACTGAATCACTGTAATCCCATGATAAAACTTGAACAGAAGAGAAGTTGCTTCTTACGAATGAACCAAGAATTTGGTTTCTGGAGGTGGAAGCTATTCCTGCTGAAGATGCTGTGAATAATGTTAAAGTGAGAACAAAGAATTTAGAATACTACATAAATTTATATGATAAAGCAGCAACAGGGTTTGAGAAGAGTGACTTCAATTTTGAAAGTTCTCCTGTGGGTACAATGCTGTCAAATACCATTCATTGTATGCTACACAGAAATATTTCATATAAGAAAGAGTTAATCAATGTAGCAAACTTCATTGTTGTTTTCTTCTAAAAAATTGACACAGCCACCCCAAATTTCAGCCACACTACCCTGATCAGTCAGCACCAACTATTGGATTGATTCTCTGAAGTCTCCAATAATCATTAGCATTTTTTAGCTGTAAAGTATTTTTAGATCAAGGTATATACATTTTTTCTTTTAAATATAATGCTATTACACACTTAATGTACTATAGTACATTGTAAACACAACTTTTATATGCACTGGGAAACAAGAAAGTTTGTGTGCCTCACCTTATTGCAATACTTACTTTATTGCAGTGGTCTGGCACTGAACCTCCGGTACCTCTGAGGTCTGCCTGTACATGGAGCAGTATGCATCAATATTTTTTCTGGTTCTCTTCATTGAAAAGACCTAGAAACAGTGAGACCCAAGCAGCAATGAATGCTGGCACCCAGATCTTTGTTTTTAAATGCCTTTCTTTCTTTCTTTCTTTCTTTCTTTCTTTCTTTTTTTTTGGCGGGGGGACAATCTCACTTTGTTGCCCTCAGTAGAGTACTGTGGCATCACAGCTCACAGCAACCTCTAGCTCTTGGGTTTAGGCAATTCTCCCACCTCAGCCTCCCGAGTAGCTGGGACTACAGGCGCCTGCCACAATGCCCGGCTATTTTTGTTTGTTTGTTTTGCAGTTTGGCTGGGGTCGGGTTTGAACCCACCACCTACAGTATATGGGACCAACACCCTACTCACTGAGCCACAGGTGCCACCCTTAAATGCCATTTTTCAATGAAAGGAATCTGTACTCCTTGGTGAAATAGTGGATTCTAGGACTGAGGTAGGCAAAATAAAAAACAACTTGAAGCTTCTTCTGTGGCAGAAAGTAAGGACTTGCTAAAAAACAAAACTAAACAAACCAGAATGATAGGGGCATGTCAAAAGTATGCAGGAGCCTGTCTGAAGTCCCAATGGCCAGCGCTGGAACAATTTGAGTAACAAATAAGTAACTACATTGGATTACAAACCCTAAAATATAATAAATGTATATGAATCTATATTGATTTAGATAAACAGAGCCTAGTTCTTCTCCTCTTGATTGTGGTCAGGATTTACTAACTTACTAATTCCAAAGGATAGAATTTGAGAATAGAAAAATAGGAAGTTTATGGTGAAGATGCCTAAGAGATCCCATGTTAGCAACATGAATAAGGTTAACCTCAGCAGTCTAAAATGTAGGTAATAGTATTATATCAGTTTATTGTGATTATTCAAAGTGGTAACTACAGGGATGCCAAGCCAGGGTCATATAGGGACTCTGTTCTATGTTTTGCAAATTTTCTATAAATTTAAATTTAGTCAAAAGTAAAATTTTTTAAAAACAAAATATTCTGCAGTTATTGGTTGCAGTATTTCACATGTCTTTTAGGTCAAGTTGTTTGTAAGGTAGTTAAAATCTTCTAATTTTTTGGAAACAGAGTCTCACCCTGTTTCCCTGAGTAGATTGCCTTGGTGTCATAGTTCACAGCAACCTCAAATTCCTGGGTTCAAGAGCTTCTTTTGACTCAGCCTCCAAGTAGCTGGGACTACAGGTGCCTGCCACACCACCCAACTAGTTTTTTTTTCTATTTTCAGTAGAGATGGGGTTTCTCTCCTGCTCAAGTTGATCTCAAATTCCTGAGCTTAAGAAATGTACCTTCTTTAGCCTTTCTCAAAGTGCTAGAATTACACGTGTGGGCCACTGCACGCAGCATAATATTTTTGTCTGAGGTAAGTTAGAAAGCTGGTATTGTAGTACTAATTATATTAGGCAAATATAGGAGCACCTATGATAAAACTTCAACTTACTTAAGGTAAAAATGGGTAGAACTACACAGGGAAATAGACAAATATTTCCCATTAACACACTGGGAAATATTTTTGCTAATCTTCCTATATCTATATATTATTGCATAAATGTTTCCTTTATTGGTAGCATATAACTGGGTCTGAAAAATATATTTTTTAAAAAACTAAGATTATTTAGTCAGTAATGTGCACCCTGGAGTATTAATTCACCATCATCCTTTCTCTTTACTCCAAATACTATTATGGTCACTCTTTCTCTCCTTTCTGCATTTCTTTGGATTATTATTTTTATTATTTTGATCCTTATTAACTTGGAAAGTTTTTAGACTTTTACTCTTCTTTTACTGGTTTTCCTAAAAATTACATAATGCATCTCAGCATATAAGAGTACTTGTTATTTTTATCCTCTTTCCAGAAAACGTACAAGCCTTAAAACACTCTAAAGAGTATTCTCCTTCTGGCATACAGGGTATTTTTGTTACTTTGTTATTTTTGTCTTTTACATATGCGTGTGATTCTTAAAAAATACAAAAACACATGCACACATATACATACACATACATTTGATAACAACTACTGTACTCTCTCTGTTTGGAAGAAAATTTCATTCAAATATTTCTACATGTTTCTCATGTTTATTGCTTATTGTTCCTTCATGAATCTCTAAGCTCTCTTCTTATTTCATTTCTCTGCTACCTAAAAAATACCTTTTAGCATTTCCTTCAGTCCCAGTCTGCTGGAAGTACAATTTTTAAGTTTTTCTTTGTCAGAAAATGTCTTTGCTGTATCTTCACTTAAAAAAACAAAAAAACCCCTAATCTGTGAGTATATGACAATTACTTTCTTTCTGTGCTTTGACGATATTAATCCTATGTTTTCTGTCTTTTGTCATTTCTGTGGAAAAATCTCCTACAATCTAATTCCCAGTGCTCTCAGGTATATCTCTTTCTGCCCCTAAATGGTTATAAAATTTTCTGTTTTTGGTTTTCAACATTTTAAAATGCTATGTCTATTTTTTAAAAACTTTTTATCCTGCTTGTGGCTCATAGTGCTTCTTGAATCCTTGCTTTGTTTATCAATTCTGGAAAGTTCTCAACTTCTTTCTTTTCAAATATTAACCAAAGGCCTATTTTGCTTTCCTTCTGGAAAAGTAAATTGCACGCATGTTAAATACTCTGTCTCTTATTTCCCCCTCTATTCTCTATTTTTCCTATAGATATTTCCTACCTGTCAGAATATTTTGTTCTGCCTGCTTTCTAGTTAAATGGCATTTCTTATAACTTGGTTTAAATTGCTGAACTTATCCAATAAATTTTTTATTTTGGAATTTAAATTTAAATTACTGAACTTATCCAATAAATTTTTTATTTTGGAAATTATATTTTTCAAGTGAAAGTGAACTAAACAATTCCCTCATTAAGGACCATGAAGCCCGGAAGTGTTATCAAAAGCTCAGCATTTGTTCCCCGAAACTGCATGAGAAGAACGTGTGTGTGTGTGTGTGTGTGTGTGTGTGGTTATACTTTTGTGTTCTGTTCAAATTCTCAACCATATATTTTCTTATTTTAAGCATATTAAACAGTAACTGAATATCTCATGCCTGGTCATGCTATTTTGTGGGTTCTCTGAGTATCTTTTTTTTTTCCTTAAATTCATGCATCTTTTCCATCCTTTTTTTTATATGTGGTTTTCAATTACGTTTTGGATATTCTATGTAAAAGTATTTCCATAAAGTTTTGAGGATGATAGCTGCTTCAGGAAGGACTTATGTCTGTTTCTGGAAAGTAGCTAGGGGCACTAGGCAATCTGGGACATCCAACCCAATTTCAGGGACTAAAGTAGTTCAAACCATATCTATTTCTGGGTTTGTTTTACTCTTATTGTGTAGCAGGTGTTTATTATACCCCCCAAACTGTATGTAGTTTCCTTCTTGGCTCCTTGGCCAGTCTGCTGAGCATGCCCTCTGCCCCCTGAGCATCTCACATGCCTCTTCCTGAGTTGGCTGATGTCCTCAGGATAAATGCCAGGCTCAGTTTTCTGGAATTTCTCCTTTTCCTGAATCATATACCTCAATTCCCTACTCCCTTACTAGTTCCATCTTGCCTTCAAGAAAGTTTTTGTAAAGAGAGAAAGACCTAGAAAAATAAAAGGGTAAAAATGTATTTCATATCTTCAAAACCCCCTTACATTTTTTTTTTTGAAAAGTAAAACCCACTTCCCTGGCTCAGACCAGTGGTCAGAGAGGAAGAGGAGTGTCTTTCTTCCTTGTGCTGCAGGAGCTAGCTCAAGGGAATCTGCCAAATGTAGGTCATAAGATTGCCTTAGTCAAAGATGGGATGTGTCTGGGCAGAGGACACAAGATTATGTTAGCCCAAAATGGGATTATGGGATTAATCAGAATCTTTAACAGTTTTGTGCTTTTGTTCAGAGGGAGGATGCTGATATTTTTGAGATAGGACTCTGCCAGCCTCCTCATTTGCTGGGAGATTAATAAACTTCTCTTTCCTTTTCAAATTGCTTGTCTCTATTTTTATGAACTGGCTTTGGGGAACAAATGCTGAACTTTTGATAAACTTTCAAGCATATATTTTTCAGATTTTGCCATTTGTTCTTAATGGGGGAACTGTTTAGTAAATTATTTGCTGCTTAAATTTTTTTTAGCCTTGTAGGAAGAAAAGTCATCAGTTGCATACACGGATGAAAGAGGAAATATTGGAGGTTTGAGGAGGAAAAAGAGATGCAGAAAAATCAACTATCCCAGTGAGAGAATACATGGATTGGTTAGTTATTTCATAATACTAAGTATTATAGTATCACTTAGTATCACATTATATTTTGCTGAATATTCTTGTTATTATTAGGCTTATGGTCATTAATTCAAAATGGCACCAGGCAGTGTGGTTGTGTTTTGCTATGTTTTTTTGTTATACAAGTGCAGAAGGTGATGATTGATTTTGTTAAGTTGGTGGGTTTTGTCTAACAAGCCCAGAAAAGACAGTGAGGGGCAAGTTGATGGAGTGTCTATGCTAGGGGGCAACTAACATACATCCAGCTATGGGGAGGTGGGGGGGGGCAGGGATGTGAGACAGAGTGAAAAGTGATGAAGGCAATGGATCAAAGTCCCAGTGGGAGGAAAGGGTTGTTGGCATTGGAGTGCTAAAGAGAGTGGTCTGGAAAGAGGTGGAGCTCAGAGAGGGAACTTGTGAACGCAGGTTGTGAAGAACTTGTGATTTTCAAGGATAGCATGGTCTGAGGAGGATCTGTAAGACAAAGTCACTGAGTAACTAAGAAAACGTGAAGGATGAGTTGAAAGAGAAGTGCTGGAGACTGAGAGCTGGGCTTTAAGCAGGGTTACTTGTGTGCATACTAAAAGGGCCAAGAGTTTGGACAAGGGCAGTTTTGGGGTAATTGTGAACTCTGGGAAGTGAGAAGAAGAAACAAGAAGAGAAATGAGGAGGAGTTGGTAGTAAACAAGGGCCAGAGTAGTGGGTAATGTCATCTCATGGGTTTTAAGCAGGAGAATGGGCTGGAAGCATCAATGAGGTCAAGATAGACAACTCCTTACTCCACAGTTAGTGTTTTTGGCAGGGGCAGAGGGAGAAATGATCTGCCTCACTTTAGAGTGCTGAAGGGGAGGCCCTGTCTCTAGAAGATAATCAAATTTCAATTATTGAGAGAAAAGGAAGGATTCTTCAGAGAAGGACATTTTCTAGATCAACCATAGATTCCAGTTGACACCGTGTGAGTTCACATATGTCAACCCTGAAACGCTCTTGCTGAGAGTAAGAAAATGTGTATAAGAGAGTCAAGCACAGACTTGCCTACTGTACAGATTAAATGTTACAGTCTCTTCACTGTAGCCAGAGACCAGTTTCTTATTGTTTAGGATGTGTCTAAAAAATGTGTCAAGAGGGGAGAATTTTGACAATTCATTTTCACCTCTTTATACTGAGCACTAACAAGTATGTGCCCCTTCTCCACATACATAGTGCACAATTCTGGAAAAAAAAAAGCTTAAATTGGAATGCCTTCAGCAGCAAATAACAGAAAGTACAGCTAAAATGGCTTAATCTATTATTTATTAACTTGAACAACAAAAGGTCTTCTGGCAGGGTGACTTCATGTTTTTTTAATTAAGGGAGTTGATGACATCATCAAGGTCATAGCTTCATATATATTTTTTTCTCTTCTGCTGTGTTCAGCATTTTGGACTGTTTTCTTATGCAAACTCTCTATATTAACCCGGGATCCAGATGCACCTGCAGCCCCCACACCCAGGTCATCTAGAGGAATAGAACGAGTGTTTCACCTTATGTGCAACTTTTTAACAGTGATGAAAACTTTTCACAGCCACTTGCTCTCACGTCTCACTGTTCAAACTTCATCCCATGCCCACACCAAGGGCATTGGGCCTACCACAATCATCTCAGACCAGACAGGGTCCACTGTCTGAGGCCGAGGTCTCCTCCCCTGACAGACATAGCTACATTTGAAAAAGTCAGGGCTTTGTTATTAAGAATGAAGAGGTAAGGATTGTTGCTTAGGCACCCAACGGTGTACTTCAGGTTCTCTCTTTTGTCCTCCAAACAGTTGTTTTTAATATCGTTTGTCACAATTATATTCCAATTATCTCTTGACCTCAAACTTGCTGACATCTGTTATTCTTATGTGTAAATATATGCAGATGTAATATATAGATAGACACAGAGTGTATTAATTTTTTATTGCTGAAAATCAAGGCACCACAACTTAGCTTCTTTAAACATCCATTATCTTGCAGGTTTCCTGCATCAGGAGTCAGAGGATGCTGGGTTTGGGCTCAAGGTCTCTCAGGGCTGCAATCAGGGGAATGATTGCATTGGAACCCAGGAGCCTCTTTAAAATTGATGCAGTTTGTTGGCAGAATTCACTCCCTTGTGAGTAGTCATGAGTTGCCCATTTGCTTGCTGGTGTTAGCCAGGGACTACTCTCAGCTTGTAGAGGCTACTTCAGTTTCTTGCCATGGGGATCCCAAGATACAACATGAATGTTTGCTTTCTTCCAGGAAAGCAAGATTATATCTGACCTCCAACCCTTTCCATAACATAGCCATAGTCATAACTATCCATCCCACTACCAATCTGCCTTGCAACATAACCCAGCCAAGAGCAACTACTTCATCATATGCACAGATTCTACCTTCACTCAAGTAAAGGTGGTAATACAAACTGTGTACATTAGGAATCTTGGGGGCCACCTTGGAATTGGCTACCCTACCAAAATGCAGGGTGTTCCAAAGGTCTCCATACAAACGTACACTGGGAAAATGTGAAATTATACCTAAATGTGCCATACTTACAAAATATTCTTTACAAAATTTTACAAAGTGTTTTTCTACTTGTGATATATAAATATAAAAATATATAAAATATAATATAACATTAAATATGAGTTTGTTAATTTTTCCTATGTATGGTGACATTTGGGACATGACTTGAAGTCTTGATTTTGGGGAGGGAGTCAGCTTTTCTGAAGCAAGTATGTGGGAATGAGTTTAAGACAGTTCTGGTAGGAAAGTTCTGTAAGCAGGAAAATAAGGGGAAAGCCTTATGTAAACCTCATGAGCTCACTGCTGAAAGCCTTTCATTTTTTAAAAAATGTGTTGATGAGTGTTGCAATGGACTACAATGTAAGGACTTTATCCAGATTTGAATTTAAATAAAACAACTATTAACACATTTGGGGACAATCTGAGATATTTGACTATGTGCTAGGTGCTATGGAGGAATTATTGTTATTTTGTTAGGTTTGATAACAGAACCAAGGGTTGTAAGAAAATGTTTATAACTTTTGGAGTTATGTCCAGAAGTATGGAGGAGTGAAATGATGGTTGCAACTATAATTAAAAAATGCAGTGGGTAAGAGAGTGAGAGAGATGAACAGAACAAACAACAGAAGTAATGTGGCAAATTCTTGATAATTATTGAATCTTGTGATAAATATATGTGGACATACATTTGTCTATTGTCTTACCCTATTTTTTACGCTTTAAATTTTAGTGATAAAACATTTTCCAAGTAGCTGTCCAAGTTTAATACGTTAAAGGCACTTACTTGTCCATTTGAACGCCTGTGCATAAACTAAAGGTACTAAAGGTGATGTAGTGAGATACTTATTTTTCCTACACATTTTTAACAAGAGATCACAACAATAACATGATGAACTTACAATAGGTAATATCTAGGTCAATTTTAAAGATACCTTCTAACATTTTAAAATAATATTGAAATTATCTTAACAATATGAATATTAATAAATATGAATTGTTAAGTCCATAGACTTGGGATTAGTATTAAATCAAAATTTATTTTCCTTCCTCTCAGTGCTTTCATTTAGAAAGGTATATGAAGGTTTGCCTTCATTTAGTCATAAATCTCTGGATTATACCTGCATGTTTGGCCATTATAGAATAGCCTTCTGAGTCAATTTAGTCCTTTTATATATTGGTCTCATCCATAGAGACTCCCACATAAAGGGTGTATACAGAAAACCTAATAAATAAATTGTGGTGAATAGATCAGCAAAAAGGTAATGGAAAAAGTGCAACTATGCTGGCTCTTGTCCCAGTATGAAAATTCCGATTTGCCTTTGCCATGACTCCACCTATCCAAGTACTTCAGTGGATTGCTTGGGACCAACTCAATTCACTTTTGCTTTTTGTTTTGTCAGCTCTTCTGCTCCCTATGGTGGAAAGCAATGTCATTTTTATCAGTGCACAGCTGAATGGCTTTTTTTTTCCTAATGTTCATTTATTTTAATGAAGTAAAGTTGATGGAATCTTATTATGGGTTGAAATGCACCCTCCCCCTTAAGTTCCTATGTTGAAATTCTAATCCTAAGTACCTTAAAATTGTGACCTTATTTTATAATAGGGACATTGCAGATGCCTATTAGTAATTGGTTAAGGCAAATTCATTAAGATATGCTCTAACACATGTACTGGTGTTCTGATAACAAGGATTATGTAATGATAAAGACACACACACACACACACACACACACAGAGATAGCCATCTGCACACTATGAAGAGAGGCTTCAGAAGGAACCAACTTTGCTCACACCTTGATTTTTGACATCTATCTTGCAGAGCTTTCAGAAAATAAATTTCTGTTGTTTAAGACACCCAGCCTGCTAAAACTAATACAAACTCCAGACACATATTGGATGCCTTTCATTTATATTGTCATGTCTTCTTTTTTTTTCACCTATGTGTAGGCTTCAAACATTCTGAAAATACAATCCAGTAAAACACCTGCTTCTTTTATTTAAAGTGCGCCCATGAAGCACCAAGGGATATGGAATACCCATTACTTTTAACTTACACGGAATTGGTTCAAACAAGGACAGGGACAAACTCAGTTTTGGTGCTGAGTTATCAGATCTCCTTATTGACTCTCCTGCACTAGTAGCTGCTATCTTAGTCATCCCAATTAGTATCCTTTCTTTTTTTAATGTGGGGAATAGAGGGTGTGATGAAGAGTTTTAAACAAAAGATTATAGTAGTCATATTTGAACTAGTGTTTTTATGTAATAACATTATTTTTGGATTAAATAACACCTTTAAAATCTAGTAGAAGAGAATAAAAATAGATGGAAAAGGGCTTTGTGAGGTAGGACAGAATGCAAGGAAGTTTTCTCTGTAATGTGAGTTTTATCTTTATTGTATGTTACTTATATGACCCTGAGGAAATACTCAAACTCTGCAGAATTTCAGTTTATTCCATACAAAATCTACATCACCAGTATTTAAGTAATCAGGTAAGATAGTAATATGCACACATTTTGAAAATATAAAAGCACTATGAAAATATACAGCACTTTGGATATCTACAATTGCAGTGTTTTATCTTACATCAATTTAAACAAATATCCTTGTGAAACTTCCTACTGTAATGTCCCATATATGGAGAGATCTACAGGCTTGTGAAACTGAAATAATGTAATGTAAATAGTCAGAGTATGAGAGAAATCTAATCATTCACCCTTCCCTTAGAAATCAATGGAGATTAATTGACTCAATTATTACTGGTGGTGGTAGATAGTATTTTCCATAATGCCATCTATCCCATTCCACAAGCGTTTCTTATAATGAGGCCAACACTCCTCCCTCTGAAATATGGGTGTATATCCTCTCCCCTCATGACTGACCAATGGGATATGGTGCATGTGATGCTATGTGCTTTCCAAGGCTAGGTAATAAAGTGGTACGGCATCCTGCTTCCTCTCTCTGTCTCTGTCTTTCTCCACTTACCAGTAAAAGCCAGCTGCTATGCTATAAGAAAGCCTGGGCCACATGGGGAGTCATGTATAGATTTCCAGTCTTAACCCTCAAGTAGGATCTTAGCCTAAATCAACTCTAATCACACATGAGTGAATAGAGGGTGTGGCCTTCAAGTCCTCCAGCTGAGGCTCCAGATATCATGGAGATGAACTGACTCCAATGGGCCCTTTCAGAAACCATGAGAGATTACAAATGATGATTGTGTTTTAAGGCACTGAATTTTGGGGTGATTTATGTGACAATACATAGAAAACCAATACATTGGTGAAACTAGATTAGACAAAGGAGAGGCTCCTTATTGCACTCTGAACTAACAGGTGGAACTCCAAGTTGCTGATGAAGAAACTCCAGAAGACTCAGACTCTCTTGGCCTTCCCTAAGGGTGAAAGAGGAATGGGAGTAAGCCCTCTGCTTGAGGGAGCAGGAAAAGGCAAGAAGTATTGTCATTTCCATGGTAAGATACTACCTTGACGATCATGTCTAAATGGGTTACAGGCTCTTTCCCATCTCAAATGAGAGTCACTTCTACTATGGAGAACAGTGAATGCAAGATGTGATTACTTCTACAGTTATGAATGGCTATAGAAATAACAAAATGAGAAAAAATTTGCCAACAGTGAAAACATATCATTAAAAGTTAGAAAAAGGAGATCAGATAATTAATTTTAAGTTCTAAATTACCTTTAAAAAATAGGTCAGTGTGTCTGTGTGTGTGTGTGTGTGTAACATGACTAGCATACAATGACCCACTCCCCAATTATAATTTTTCCTCTCTTCCCTGACCTACTTCATGTTAAACGTCACTATGGTTATGAAAATGAGGGTCCTGATTAGCATCAGTAGTGGTCACTGGGCCACTGAGAACACATGCAGTGGTTTCAAAGGAAGAAATTGGGGACAGAACTAATAATACTGAAAGTTGAAATCTGGTTCTGAGTAATGAGGATGTGGTTTCTGAAATCATCTGATCTGCTCTACTGGAGCTGATACAACTTTTCTTCATGGAAAAAATAAGCATGAAAGTACTCAGTGGTTCTTTTTAATCTGATGCTATTTTAAAATTGTATGACAGCATTAATACTTGCTCTTTCCTTTCAATTGACTTCCCTGGGGATTTAATCCATAGATTCCCTCTTTTTTTTTTAATCAAAAAGAAAAAAATGTTTCTTTTCTTGTAGTGTCTATGGTTGCTAAATTGTCAATATTTCCTACCACTTTGTCATAGAAAGATGATTTTTCTTCTTGATTTTTAAGTTTTATTTTGGATTTTATTCCAATTTTCTTCTAGACTCACAGATAATCATCTCATGTAAAAAACATACTGACACCTTCAAAACCTGTTGTAATATTCCAATTAAATTTTTACTAAAATCCTGCAATTTTCCTTCTAGATCTGCTTAATTGATACATTTTTCATTAAAAATTTCAGAGGTGAAGTATTTTTCAAACCTCACACTTTTTTTTTGCATAAACTAAAGGACTCCTTTTTTTAGCATAAGGAAAAATAAGTACAAGTTTTATTTGTATGCAATTTTGTATTAAATTGAAGAGGTATATCAACCCCTCTAGTGGAAAAGAATGCCAATGGAGGTGTCTGGCACAGATCTTGCTATGGGACAAACATGTTCTCTTTCATTTAACCTACTTCAAGACTGCCTCTTTGAGTCAAAATCTATTTTGGTCATTTTAAATGATAAAGATGCAACTTATGTACTGAACAGTGCTCTAAAAGATTACTGACAAATTATGAGCAATTTCAGCTGCCTGTAAATGTTTCTGGTAAATTGTTGAGATTGACCTTGAGACTGACTTTAAGCAATCTAGGTATTTGTCTCTCATCTGTTTCCCTGATGGGTATGAATATCACTTGCATTAAAAATGATGGACGTTGGAAATTTTATACTAATTGCCGCAGGAAAAAAATCTTAACACCTTCTGATGAGTAACACTGACAAGAGAGGGAGAGAAAGAAGGGGAGACTCTGTTGCAGTTAAATATGTTTCCTGGCAATTTTTGTGTAAACAAGGTCTGAATTGATGCCTTGGGTAGTTGAGAAAAACGTGTCATTGGCAATTGTCCTAAAATTACAAACAGTGCAAGAAAATGATGAAGTCACCTATTCAACCAAAGTAATCTCCAGGCACAAAAAAGAAAATAGGACATTTATTCTGTCTCACACTTTCCTTGGATCTGCTGCAGAGGAACTGAATCTCAGCAGGTTCTAAAAACAACTAGATTTGTGCTTATTCTTACTTATTCCTGGTAGAATTTCTCTCATAACAGACAGAAGCATTTATCACTTTATAATGTGCATTCCCTCTTACAGTCAGTATGTTTTAAGTTAATTAAGGGAACTTTAAAAATATTTTAAGAACTCAGTTTCGACTACTTTGAAGTGCTTTAGAAATGGGAATATTTGGCAAACTTTAAAGGCCAGTTAGTTGAGTGTGTATGTGTGTGCATGTGTGTATGTTAACCTAGTGTGCATTCTTTTTACTATGTATTGAAAGAAACTTGGCATAAGTAGTTTATTCTGAAAAATGTCTATATATGTTATGTTTAGTCAGTTATGTTACATCTGACAGGCTTAATAAGGGCAAGTCGTTGTTTGTTCATCCATAGAAAATATTTACTATTTCACTCCTGTTTCCATATATTAATTTTTTCCTTTTCTTAAGCACCTTCTGAACCTCACACTTTCTTCCAAGTGAGCCACGGAAGAAAGTTGCTTAACCCTAACACTGGTGAGTGTGTACAGGCCAGAGGGTCCCAATGATGATGTGTATAGGTCAAGATACTATAGATGGGATATTAGTTAAATAAGGAGTCCACCATTATAAATTAAAGTGAGAGGAATGACTTTATTTTCATTTTACACTTTATGTGTGCACTAGCTGAAAATTAATTTACTCTATAAAAATATTACAAAGTACAGGCTCAAGAGATTATTAACTAAAAGCAAAATTATTGGTTATTTACTTCAAGATTATCATGAAGCTTCAAAGAATAGTTTCTATGAAGCATTTCCAAAAAATTTTAGCTGTGACAAATATATTTCACTTTTAGTAATTAAAAGGTCTCCATTTACAAAGAAATAATGTGTTTAGTGGTCACCATTCTAGAGATATAATCTGATTAGAAGAGTTCTTAGTCTCATTTGTGGCACATCAAATATCTCTTTTGGCCCCATTTTTCCTCTTCATATTACCATTTGTGATGAAAAAGACTTACCAGATTTCCATTGTGCAGTTTTGGCCATAACAGTATTAGGTCTGATGCTAGTTGAAACACAAAAGCTGTCACTTTTCCTCATAAACTAACTGACAAATGGATAATTAGGTGCATTCAGTATTCTTAATGATAAAATCAGATCAGCTGTTAGGGAAATTCAGTCAGTTGCCAAGTAGGCAAATTAAAAAAAACACATATCCAGTTAACAACCATAAAAATATTGATTCAAGGATCTGATCAAAAATAGAACTTCAAAAACACCCAAGTTAGAGAAAGTAGGGTGGAATATTCACAAACTTCAAGCACACAGCACTTTTGAGCACCAGGAATTTTTTTTTTTTGATTCTTTGTAAAGTCTTCTATTTTGCCCTCAAAGAATTCTTATCCTAAATAGAGTTGGGAAAATGCATTATTATTCTAATGTCTTCTTTTCATTTTCTGAAAAATTTCATTTTGGAAGTCTCTCTATCTGAATTTTCAGTATATATGACCAAGAGATTGCATTATTCCCATTAGCTAAACAGTTAATTTAAAGAAATGATTGAAGATATATGAGTTAGAGAAAGGGATGACTTGAATTAAGATGTGGGCAATTTTAATCAAGACACGCTATATTCAGTAAACTCCATAAGATCAGTGAAGGGAAAAATGTATTAAGGTTAATCAGTTTTGAAGAAATGTAGCTAGTAGATAATGTGCTCTGATTTTTTTTTTCACTGTGACAGGTGTAATAAGCACAATCACTGTTCATCTATATTTCACTGGGCATAAATGCAAATTTCACATTTTCACAGAAGAGAGAATTTTATTACATTATATTGATTTAGAAATAATTCATTAACCTCTACTCCTTCTTTTTCTTTACATATCAATCTGTCTCTATTCAAGGCTTTATCTTCATTTTTCAACTGGTTACTGTGAAGGCTATTGCAGGCTATTAAAAGACTGTCTTTTATACTTTTAGCTTCATCATTCTTGGCACAAAACTAGTACCTCTTTTCCACACATTTTTAGATATTGTTTTGGTGTTTAGAAATGCTTTGTTATATTTCTTTGAAGTTGAGAAAAAATTTCATAGTGCAAAATAATAATTGTATCCTTTTATGGACCTCCACCAGTTTTGGGGAATGAAATATGATTATATGTTGATTTTTCCTTCTCCCTCCAAAATCGAGTGTGTATAAATATAGATGGATACAATGGATCTGAGCCTATTACACAAGATTGTAGATTTCAAAGGGGAGGGCAGGGAGAGGTATTATGACCTCCCCCAAACCTGGGACATTTGACAATACCTGGAGACAGTTTTGATTGTCATGAGCCAGAGGATCACTTGGTACTAACATCTGGGGATGGAGTCCAGAGAAGGGTCTTGATACTTAACGTGCTTAAAACATTTTCTCAAAGTAAAGAATGATCTGGTCTAAAATGTTACCAGTGCTTAAGGTTGAGGAAGTCTTGATTAGATTATTTCCATTGAGGTCCAGAGTCCATTACTTCTTAGAAGTGCAAAATCAGATACAACTCAATCTCTCTGTACCTTTGGCTCCATGTCTCATAGAAGTTGAAAATAGAGCATGCACACAAGAAAAGAAAGGAAGAAAACAGAGAGGCACAAAAATCTTTATGACAACAATGCTTAACAAAATTTTATTTATAATAGTAAAATGTAGAAAATAACCTAAATGCCTATGCAAGATTTATAGAATTAATTATGGTTAATTCATAATTAGAATATTGTATAGCATGAAAACATATTTTAGGTGGATGTTGGAATAAGGTAGAAAGTGTTTAGTGTATTAGGTTAAAAAAATTATACTGAGTGAAATAGGTAGAGTGATCTAAAACAAGGAAAATATTATATATACATTATTTATTTATTCTCATAGAAAGAGACTGAAAACAAAAATGTTATTTGGTTTCTTTGAGTGGAGGCATTATGGGTTAATTACGCAATTTAACTAGAAAAGTATGGATAACAAGACTTGCTACAAGACTGAAATTTGGATGTGGCTGAAAGAACAAACACTGGGACCTGACAGATGTGAGTTTATCTCCCAGTTCTGTTACTCAGTTGGTGTGTGTCTATGGGCCTCAGTTTTTTTTTTTTTTTCTTTTTGTTTGTTTGTTTGTTTGTTTTTTCACTTAAAATGGTTGTTCTGAAGATTACATAGTACTATATATGAATCACCTGGCCAAATTTAGCTCTCTTTATTCTTCCTTAAATGACATAATTTAAGGCATTATTCTGAAAGTTCATAAGGTGGTTTCTTTTTACCTACTCCCTACAGTGACCCCCAGATCTTGCACATTGAAGAAATGTGCTTGCTTATTGATTTTGGCTTCAATGGGAAACTTGATTTTATGCCATATTCCCCTTCCCACCACAACCCTGGCTTCCATTTTTAATTCAGTTTGATGTGATTTGATTCATAACTGTTAATGGAACACTTATCTATTTACATGACAAATACAAATGTGAATAAGACCACAGTCTCCCACTCCCGCAGGCCAGGCAGACTGATGTGCGAGAACTCACCCTGAAGTGAATGGACAGGTAAAGGAGAGCTGGGAATATCTGTACAACTGAGGACAGTATTTGGTGTAGCTTCAAGAATCCGAGCAGTTACTGGTGGGAAAGGAGAAACATTTCAGATAATTGTTTCATCGTTCAGAGACATCTTGGAAGTGCAGAATTGAATTGAGGCATCTTCAGCAACAGCAGAATGTTTATAGTGAACAGAGCCAAAAGAATGAGAAGTAGGGTGAAAAAGAGGAATTTGGGCAGATTAAGTTGGTACTTGACTCTTGAGCTAAGGAAACCAGGCTTTATTTTCTATGCAATGGGGAGTCACCGAAAGCTCCTAATGGGGAAGTGGCCTAAAAATAAACTCTGATTAGTGACTAAGAGAAGGTCATGTAGCTAAATTTAAAATCTATTTTATCTTACATATAAGTAGGCTAACTTACCACGACACTAAACCCCTCCAGGCAAACCACATGTTTAGTGAGTATTTTTATAACTGATTAGAATTAAAGAGTTATGGATAAACACACTGAAACCAAGGATAGTATCTTATGTCCTGGTCCTGATTGAAGGTATAGTAATATTAATGATTGATTCCTAGATAAAATTATTATTTCTATCTCTAAAATGATCAGATAGAATTAATCTGAGAAATTCATCTATTATACAGTTGGGAAATAAATTAATATCAATGCTTAAATTATTAATTCCCAGATTTTCCAAAGGAAGAAATATGATTTAGAGACATATTTTTGAGTATATATTTCATGTGACCAATCTGTAGGATTTCTTTTTGAGAAGACTACACTCTTGGCTTATGACATTGTTGGTAAATTCATTTTCAGAGAGAAGAAAATCCTACTTTAATGGTACAAAATTTAGTTCTTCTCAATTTTAACTTTAGTGCTTATGTTATTAATTTTAAAGAATGGCCTGAGGAAGCAAATAAAAAGAGTTTGCTTATCTGAGGAAAAATATACTAGACCAAAGGACCCATACACTTTCTACACTTTTTAGATGATTCTGTGGAATATGTTGGCCCATTACCAAAATACATATTTTAAAAATTATACTTCTTTCTAAGCAGTGGTGTGCAGTCCATTTCCAAGTCTAAGGTGATTTAAATTACATGATTTCTCTGTGCATTTCAAATAAGGTTTTTAATATTTTAGTTTTAAGTAATAAAATGCCATTCAAGTGTGTAATTTATTACAAAACCCATTAATATTTATAGCCCCAAAATGATTTTCCTGAATGGTAGGAGAAAAAGCCTCTCAATATCATTTTTTGCCCAGGAAAAAAAAAAGCAACAACAATAAAGAGTCCTGTGATGAAAATATATTAAACATATAGTTTTTTTAAAGATGAAAAACATAAACTGTTCCATCAAGGCATTTTCTATAGGATTCTACACTCTCAAATGCTAAGTTAAATTTAACTGATAGATTAAGTATTTGGAGTTGGGTTGCACTCTATAAACTCTGATTTGGAAACAACAATTCAACTAAATGAATTCTCCTTTTTACTTATTTAATAAGGGTTTCTGATGTCCTTTGACATCAGTCATTGATTTATTCATTCAATAAACATTTATTCACATCCTAATATATGCCAGGCACTATTTTAGGCTCCACAAAAACAGCAGTAAGAAGATTAATTCCTAACTTCCATAATCTTATGGAGCTTACATTTTAAGAGAAACTGGAAACTACTTTCATTTATATTAATGAATAAAAGATACAGCTGATATTTTATGGATATAATTCATCCTCAAATTTTATATACTTTTGACATGTTTCTTCTATGTCCCCAGGACTGTGCCAGGCCTGCATGAAGATCGAAAGAAGAATACCAGAGTCAATGACTTTGAAGAGTTGATGACCATTTGTAAATTTTTGTGTCTACTCTGGGACTCTATCTATTACTTGCACTTGACTTACCACAATAGCCTATCTGGTCCTACCCCTGCTTTTGGCTGCTAACTCTCACCAACAAGGGTGAAATCAGGATGGAAATCAGGATCTGTTTTCCTGAAGAAGACTTTCCCCTTGTCACCCTCTGCTCAAGAAGCTTTATCACTCAGTTATTTTCTAGGAGATTAACATCTGATGTCACTAAGGAAAGTGGAATCATTGCATGTATTACAAGACACAGAATTCATTTTAGGTATTAGACTGAAACAACTGAGCGAGAAAGCTGGGGAAGTAAAGGTCTGAAAGGTGAGCTGAAGCATGATAGAAGTCCCTCCGCAGCCCTCTGGCAGTCCCAGTGTCCCTGCTAGTGTGCATATGTTGGAGAAAAGTGGGAGCAGCCCAGGGAAGGCTCTGCATCAGGTGGTGAGCTGCTATCTCTGCTGGCTAGTGGGGTTGACCGGTGCGGAGAGAGCTAGGTGCAGCGTGGCAGAGAGTAAGGACTCACTCTGCTTCTTACCATCTCTAGCCTGAAGTGTCATCAGAGAATGGTGGCTGGTGATTCATATCCATCTTTCAAACCTGAGATTTTTTTTTCTTATGGTCACCTCTAACTTGAAACTGCAGAAGATGAGGACTCTATGAAGGAGGGTTCTAGCCTTGTCTTATTAGCAAAGTACAGTGTTGTCACATTTGGTGATAATATCAGACTTATCTCTTCTAATTTCTCAATCTCAATGTCTTTTTTCTTTTCTTAAACTGGTTTCCTTTCTTCATTTCATAGTCATCTGACTCATCCAACCACTGGGTTTCAGTAACGCTGATGCACCTGAAATATTTATCTACCTTCTCTTTGCCATTGTGCACATCTGTCCCCCCACATGTGGATTATCTATTAAACCCCAGATCACAGTGGCCTTATCTTTGTATAACATTTTGATGGTACTTGTTAATGTAATCTGTATTTGACATTGTCTTTTGGACTATTTTGAAATGGCTATAGAATTTGGGAAAGAGATGATTAACAGTGTGGAAAAAAATTAGATTTTCCCAGAGGAAAAGGTTATTGATCTTGGTAAAAATAGTTTAATCCAAATGTTAGGAGAGGTAGAGTTGCACAGATTTATAGAGGACTTAAAAATGGAAAAAGAAAAAGTAAACTGGGTGAAAGTATAGTATTTTTAAACATGATGAGTCTAGACCAGTGGTTCTCAACCTTCCTAATGCCACAAACCTTTAATACAGTCCAAAGGGGTCACGACCCACAGGTTGAGAACAGCTTGTCTAGACAGACAGATAGATGAGGAATGAAAGGAATGGATGGTCATTATGTTGCAAGAAAAAGGAACAAGCTTGGAAGCCAGATTTACCCAAAAGCCAGAAAGGTTGTGAGCAGAACAGCAAGCTGAAAATGTCTGTTTTTAGTTTTCAGTATGACCTCATACTAATATCTATGAAAACGAACAAAGATAATAAAGAAAATGGCAGATGTTGCTACTTTGGTTGACTCATGCCAGCTCTGTTCTTCATGCCTTCTGTGTCATGGCTAGTAAAATACTGGGGTAGAATTTGAGCTGAGACTCAAATATATTTCTTACCACTGCACTACACTCTTTAAGCTTTTATTTGTGGATTTAATAAAAGCAACTTATTTCCCTCCTGACTGTGTTAGATATTCCAAGATCAGAAAGTTCCCTTAGCCTGCCTACCCTTACATTCTTGGTTTTTGTATATGCTTTTTCACTTGTCAATTTATCCAATGAGAGCATCAAAGTACGATTCATAGTCCAGCAGTAAAACCCAGAAACTTGTTAGAAATGCAAAATCTCAGGTTGTATCTCGTACCAAATTCGAATTTTCCTTTACCAGGAAGTGATTACAGGATGAAAAAAACTGTTTTAGTTTCTCTTTTATGAAACATGAATGAAGTCCAGTACATCTTCACAACATTTTTTTATTGGCCATTTTCACCTCTTACCTACTTCATTGTACCAGCAACACACTGACCTTCACAAAATATCCCCCCGGAACTTGAAATAAAACAAAACAAATCTTTTGGTCTCACCCTGGAATTATTGAATAAAAGTTTCTGGGAAGAAAATTGAAATTTTTAAGAAGTATCTTAAGTTTTTCTGAAGTAGGATTAGATTTTGACCCATGGATCTAGATTCAAATGACTCCTTACCTTCTACCTGGAGGACACAGGACATGCGTGATGCGTGATGAACTCTCATTCACTAACCAACTCTCAAATTAAAGACCATTTTCTCTCACAGGCTTTGCCCAAGTCTTTGGGTGAAATTGTCTTATTTCTCATTATGTTAAACATACTTCTTTTCTTGTACTTATTACATTGTACTAATTTATTTCTACAGCCTAGGTAGATTTATTGATAAACATTCCATAATTTTTTATTGGATTAAGGAATATATAACAAACAGACGTGTTATGAGCACATAGTAGCGTTTAGTAATAATGGGAATTTTTGTTTATTGTCCTTTAGTGGTGGAGTTTTCATGGTCACATTCTAGTAGATCCTTGTAGAGGGACAATCTATGAATAATTTTGCAGCATCATGTTGAATCATCATTTTCATGACAGATGTTTAAGTATTTGTAATTATATATTAGTGAAAAATGTATAAATACAAGATTACCTTCTTAAATGTATTTCATACAAAGTTCATAAGCAGTTTCTAATATGAAACTAGAAAGTGCCTTTAGTTTGTTTATAATTACAAAAAATATGTAGATAGATTGACCTACTAATTTTCAAAGACCTATTTGCTCTTTGCCTGAGAGCTTTAAGAATGACCTCATTGTTCAAGGTAATGAGAAATACATTTTGGAAGTATTCTAAAGGGGGGTTCCTCCAGAACCAGGAATAAGTGGACTATACTTTGACTGCCTTTACCTTAAAAAAAAAA
>NW_003852704.1:246747-247824 GCF_000181295.1 Otolemur garnettii
GAGAAATACATTTTGGAAGTATTCTAAAGGGGGGTTCCTCCAGAACCAGGAATAAGTGGACTATACTTTGACTGCCTTTACCTTAAAAAAAAAAAAAAGACCTTTGGTAAAATCAAAGTCATCAGAAACTTCAAAGAATGAGTCATAAGAATTACATTTTCAACTTCCATTTCTAATTCTTCCATTTAGACCTTCCCTTTAGAAACCAGAAATTGAGTTTTCTGTGCACATAGGCAGTCTATTGATTATTTAATTTATAATTGCTTGAGCTATTTAGCATAACAAAGTTAGCTAAAGCAAGTTGGAAATTAGGCCATGTGGCCATGAAATGACATCAACAAAAATGAATGAAAATCTCCCTTGCCATGTAAACTCCAACTTCATATTTTCCTGAGGTTGGAATCAGATGAAAAACTCACTGCCTTGTTTAGATTCCATTCATCCTAGAGTGTACTTTACTTAACTTCAATTAACCCAATTGTCCCAATTATAAAACAAAGTTGTCAATTTTAGACAACATAATCAAAGGTGTAATTATAGGGGAAATATGAAGCATTATAGATCCTCTTTAAAGATAATTAGGGTGAATGTTTCCTTTTCCTTGGGAACAAATATATCTATTGATTGCATGCAAGATGAGGGACTTTCCTTGAAGTAAATCTTAGTTTATGGCCTTAAACATCTGTTGCTAATTATAGGTGGAGGTTTGTATAAGCATGACAAAGAATTGAATTTATTAATAATGTATAAAATTATACATTTTATATAAACATGTAAAGTTACACTTTTACCTCACTTCGTAGTTCACATTGAGACGTGCAGAAGACAAAAAAATAGAGAATTTAAAGAAGCTCCAGTTATAAAAATGATTTTATACTATTAAAAAATAGAATCAATGAAATAAAGATATAATGACCAGAAAACATTTTGGAGGAGAGAGTCACAGCTTCATTTACATTGTATAGTCAAACGGAATGGCTCAAAAGGTGTAAAACTCACCATAATTGATAAATAGCTTAAAAAAGTTTTCCACTCAGTGAATTCAGTAGTTTGAATTAACCAAATTTAGCATCACCT